>NC_080834.1:16186981-16454481 GCF_030435755.1 Ochotona princeps
TGCTGACACTCCTCTGCCTATTATAAATTGTCGTTCTTTCCTGCTAAAATCCTGCCTGATGACAAGAACTCTGCTTCTAACAGAAATAATTTTCAGCAATTTAAAAGAAACATTTTTCATTATCTTTTTGTTTCCGTGCTGTCCAGAAATCACCCTGAGCAGACTTATGAAAACAAAATTCAATTGGATTTTTAAGAACTTCGGCATTATGAGAGCTTTGAAATGATTATGCTTTTCTCTGAATGAAAAGGAAATTCAGATTGTTATGCCTGAATTAATTAGGGCCATAACCTCCCAGGCCCGCACACAGATCAAAGCGGATTTCTGCCTCAAAGCAGGCTGAGGGTGGGAGCCGTATCCAAACAGCGGCTGTGATCTCTCCCAGCAAACGGCCAGGACGCTGGCTCAGCCCAAGCGAGTGCCAGACACAGGGCCCAGGGCCTGGGACAAAGGCTCCAACATGATACGCCTCCACCAAAGGAACGAGTCCCGCAAGGGGTTTTCAGAAAGTTCCTGGAAATATAGAATATAAAAAACAGCTCTGCTTGGGTCTCAAAAATGCTTGTGCAAAAATAATGTAGCTTTTAATCCCGTTTTTCATAAACATGTTGAAGTCCTCTCAAATACCCAATCCGTTTTTTAAAAAGATTAATTGATTTGAATTGCAACGTGAGGAAAAGAAGGGGAGAGAAAGATCTACCTGCTTCCGGAATGCCTGCAGCAGCCACCGAAGGCCAGGTTGAAGCCAGGAAACCAGAACCCTGTCTGATTTCTTATTTAGGTACTAATGTACCTAAATCATCTGCTGCCTCCCAAGCCCATTAGCAGGGAGTTGAATGGAAAGCAGAGACCGTAGAACTGGCTCCCGGCATTCTGATATAGGATGTGGGTGTTCAAATGCAACATAATACACTACACAGTGCCAGCCCCTGCCCAATCCCTTGAGGGTGGCTTCCTGGAGGCGACAGTGCAGCTGGAGTCCAGAAGAACAGGAGAAAGAATTACATTTGATGATAAAATAGCCAGGGAGAACCCAAAGAATAAACATAAATAGAAGACCCAGCTTCAGATGTTAGTATGAGAGAAAAATTTAAAATAAAGGAGAAACAGACAAAGAGAATATATATAGGGATAGAAAGAAACAGGCAAAAGAAGGCAGAGACGTGAGTTAGAGACGTTGCAGGCATTGAACACCTGTATTTAGCTAGGCAGGCTCTCCAGGAGAAGAAAGGGAAAAAAAAAAAAAGAAAGAACATGGATTTTGGGACACAGGGAATCCAACCTGCTCCATCTTCTGTAGGGTGCCTTGCCTTTCTCACCAGCCTTGGTGAGCCACCTGCACCCATACGGGGAACCCTAAGCTTCTGTCTGGACACCAGGGTGGCTCCTCACAGTCAGCCTTCCCACTGCAACTGAGCTAGAGAATGAGCCTCCTCACAACCAGGAAGACACTGTCCTCCCAGGCTGGTCCTGGCCCACCTTCATCACCTTGCATCCTCTCCTACAAGCACCGGGCATGAGACAAAGGGGAAAAATGCAGCTCCTTCCAGTGCCCTCCGGACACCAGGCGTCTCCTACAAACTGGCAGCAATCGCCTCAGGGATCTCTGCCCACCTGTCCCATGCTGCTTCTCCTCGGCATGCTCGAGACCACAGACACCCAGAGGGTCTCCCTGAGAACCGCTTCTTCATGCTTCCATGGCGTCTATCAGCTCCAACTTTGTAATACTTAATATTCTTTCCCAGGCTCTGAAGAAAGTTCTAGAACTTCTCCCTAGAGGAAGATAAGCTATAACATTTTGCATGCATGGGAAAGGGAAGATTGTTTTCCCCCCTTGCCTCCAAACCCATAAACAGCCTTAAGGAAGTCCATTGGCTCCAAATTAGAGCTCCTGAGTCTGTAGCCACTTTCCAGAAATTTCTCTGATTTCTTATTTCTAACATGGGGAATAGCTTTGGAAAAATATCAGGGTTGCAGTCCACGTAAGAGGCCTTGCTGAGCAGGATGACTAAAGTCTCCTTTAATGTAATAACCAATTTCTAACTCTGCTTCAACCAAAAAAATCACAGGCAAGGAACAATGCATCACTGAGGCTCAAAAAGACAGTGACTTTCTTCTTCCCCGAGCCTCAAAGGAAGTGAGAAAAAAAAATATGTATGTATGTGTATATATATATATTACTTCAAAATTGTGCATTTGTGGTACTTACTGAACCAGATAAAACTTTAAAGAAAAATTTGTGTTTCTCTGTGGATGTAAATGCAAACAGCCAAATCCAAGCTCTTTCATAATTATATTTGCTTCTGATTAATCATCTCCACTTTCTGTTAAAAAAAAAATACTTAGGACTTCAGAACATGCCAGAACAAGACTTTGCTTTCAACATGAAGGTGCTGCTGTCACTGCTTATTTTTTTCCTGGTTTTGTGATTACAAGTGCTGATCACAGCTCAGATAGTTGTAAAAAATAAACCTGCTATCATAGCCTGCATGTAATTAGTTCTAAATGTGTGGCCTATTTACAATAGCAAGCTGAACATTAAGCACCGCAAACATTTAAAATGCCAGATATTGCCACACTTTTATGACAGTCACTAAGTGAGCCACAGCAGCAAATATTTAATGTGACAGTTACATTAGCATACAGCCCTGCTGATAAAGAAGCATGCCTAACCGCTTGCACTGCCTGGCGCACTGCTGATCCAGGTGGTTCCACTTGGTCCAGAAAGCCTTGAGGAAACATGGGGTTCCTGAATCCTTCTCCATGAGGGCCAGTGAAGTGAAAGGTTTTTGCTGGCTGACCGCCTCTGGTCACACTTGGCACAGACCTCCAGGCCTAAGCAAAATCTCAATTATAGGACCCCCTCAGCGCACCAAGGGTTGCAGAACGGAAGTGCCCTTCATTTCATGACTTGTCATAGATGGTGCTGCAAGCACGCTGGGATGGTTTCGTGGGACTCAGCACGTGTGTTTGAGATTTCCCATCATCGTGGAAGTATGTGAGATCAATCACATGGCTCCTCCAGCCATCTTAATTCCAGAAAGAGGAGCTATGTGCCAAACTTCAAGTGTCCAACTCTAAAGGATGTGCCTAGAGTTGGATTTTAAATGCCTTTATCTTATTCTCTGGTATCCAACAAAGTTGTTGTTTACAGAAACATTATGCAAAACCATAATAATTGGCAAAACTATACTGAAACCTATTTTTGTGCAACTTTGGATGCGACAAGCTAGAGTGGAGTGACTCTCTCAAGTGCTACTTCTTCATGATTTCTAAGTGATGGTGTATGTTTTCTGATAGCCATTGCCAGTTTCAGGCATCAAGGAGATATATCTGAGGAACAGAAATTAACTCTACTTGGAAATGCTCATGACAATCTTTGTAAAAAAAAATTTTTTTTTGTTGAAACGCTGAGGGACATTCACGAATCAAGACTAACTGAACAGGACCTCTGTCCATGTTATGTGGTCCACCTGCCCTGCATTTTAGCAATATTTCTATTATAGCAAGTCACAGTAGGTTTTGCAAATTCAAAAATCAACAGGGATGAGGCAATAGTATTAACAAGTAAAGTGGGCCAGATATGTTTAATAAGAGTGTTAGGGACTATGAAAAAAAGGAAATGGAAATGTGCATTCTAGAATAGGGAATTAACACAGATTGTCTCCATACAGGACACCACACCCAGAACTGTAGATACTCTACTTGGGGCATGGGAAGTTCAAAGTTTCTTGTAAAACAGTCCAAATTTTAAATATAGCTCATCAATTTATTATCTTTATTTTCTGGGCTGGCCAAACAGTTTGTAATTGTGCCTTATGGTACCGAAGAGATGCATGCGCGCCTTGGCCAAGGTGTTAAAATGGGGCCGTCGCCTTCTGTAGTCTTTTGTTGCTTTCTCACCCACTGAGAAGAGTTCCCAGTTTGGATCCCAGAAATTATTCTGAGTCTGAAATTATTCCGAAGAGATTGGAATGTAGGTTGGTGCATCAGAGAACTTGGTTCATGTTTTATAAAGCTGAAGACAATCGCTAAATACTTATCGGACACTATTCTGACTGCCTAACATGTACTCACTAAGAAATAGTAGCATTAGTTATCGCATTATCTGATGCCAAGCACTGACAAGTTTTATGAATATCAACTTACATAATATTCAGGACCACTTTAGGAGGCAAATGCCATTGCTACTAATCTCCCCACTTTGCAATAAGGAAGTCAAGGTACAAAGAACTGTGTTCCGCTGGGGATGGAAGAAGTCCAAACACTACCGTGCAGAAACCAACGTCATCGGATAGACAACCAGAAGCCCTGAGCGGTCCGCAGAAACAGAAGAACAATAAACGTCCTTCGGGACCAGGGAGGAGAGCTTTCTCTGGTCCGAGCCTGGCTCCACCTCTGGACCCCCACCCTCCCTTGCAATGACCATCAGGATCGCTCCCAAAACCCCTCATAGCAAACAAACAATCATACAAACTAAAAAAACCTAAAATAAATAGACAAACAACAAAAAGTAGAGCTTGGAATCTGACAGGAAAGAGCTGGCATGGATTTGCTCATGCCTCGCTGGGTGGGACACGAAGATTAGTCACTCTTCACCATGGTGTTGGGGACTTTCCTGCACACACACCCCCCAAAAAAATGTTCTGCACCTTAATTGTTGACAAATGTCTTGTTAGAGTTACAAGCCAGTCTAGATTATCCTAAAATCTGCCAAGATCAGCAAAATTATACTTCAACACAACAAATGGCTAAATACTAAAATGAAATAGACACGAGACAGCTGAATGGTACCTTATAGCCATTTTAAGGTATATAGCAGCCAGTCCTGTATACAAACTAAAATTGAAATGTCAATGAGCAAATCAGAGGTTGTGGTTAAGAACTTGTTTTTTGGTTTTTTTTAACATACTGGTTATGCAAAACCATGTCAATTCCATAATGTTACAAATTGCTGTTAATGTTATATTGGGACTCTTAATTGACTGGGATGATATTCTACCAGCTCTAACTTCGGACCAGAAATGGTCTCCCCAAGAAACTGTTCAACCCATCTGGACAATAAGTAGCTGGACTCTATGTTTGGTATACGTTTGCAAGGAAAGAATCTTGATTGAATTTGAACTGTAATACTGCACCAAGGTGGAGGAATCCACCAGGGGGGAGGGGAGGGGGAGGGGTGGGGGGAATTCCCAGAGCCTATGAAACTGTCACATAATGCATAATAATTAATAATAAAAAGTCAAAAAAGTGTATCACATAATGCAATGTAATTAATTTAAAAAAATGAAATGCAATAAAAATATGTTTAAAAAAAAAAAAAAAAAGAAGAACTGTGGCATGGTGATGTGATTAAAAAGGGGTGAATCCTGTGTTCCAAGCCAGTCAGTCTGGCTCCAGAAGCTGTGTTCTCACCACTGTGCCATCCAGCCACCTACCAACAGGACTTAGTGACTATACACAGAACACCCACAGCTGAAATCCGTGAGCTTTCATTTCAGCTCACATGCACAAAAATAGAAGCCAGCCTTAGGAAAAGCAAGACATGATTTTTGTCAATTGCTGCTATGACAAGGAAGGGAGTTGAGATTTATCCAGGGCTTTCTGTGTGAAAGAGACATTTTAATCTGTTTGAATCCCATCAAGAAAATCATGTGGTTTATCTTCTTCCATTGTGTATCAGGTTAAAGGGTAGACAGAAGAGTCTTTGTCCATGCAGCAGAACCCCGAGAAGACCCCAGCAGTGCTTGTGACTGGAAACACATCGCTGTGTTTGGAATGAGCAATCCTTGTTGATCATATCAGTGCTTGACTTTAGACCTGTTAATTGCCCTTAGGGAAGCACTGGAGTAGAAGCAGGGAACTGTGTGCTGGGATGATTGGAGGAGGCTGTCCAAGACATTCTTGACCCCACTACCCCCAGCAAGTAGTTCAGTACTGACAGACAGACAGAGGAGCTCTGAGAAAGATGCTGCTTGCTTTTGTCTTGGCGATTCAACAGTTCAGAGGCAAGAGGGTTTCGCTTTGTCTACCTTGAGAGTGGGCTGCGGTCCAGCAACTTGGTCTGCTGGGACATCTCGTCTCAGAGCTCATTCCTATAACAACACCCTAGTTCTCCTAATCCAGCTCCATCCTGCCACACTGAAAATGCTCATCGTCCCATGGTGTTTACACATTTCAAATATTTGTAGTCCATTAAAAAGATATCGAGCACATGGAGAAATAGATGTCCACATTTGGAAAACATAAATCTGAGGCACAGGGGATTGCAGGCGCTCTTTATACATTTTTTTTCAAAGATGAGAAAGGTTTCCTTTGATATTAAACAGAGCTCTAACCCTAGCAAGCTGTGCATTCTTTTTAGGGTAGCCCTCCCAAAGAGGCTTACCAGCCCTCAAGGAACTTGTGGATTGCATGCTATGTGTTCTCATTTCCCCGCTTGGCCTTTCAAGAGATGGTGCTAATTCTGCTTGTCGCATTGCTCTGTTGACAGAAGGTGCCAGGGACATCCTTTTCCACACCCAAAAACAGTGTGTCTTTCCTACTGTATCCTGTGTTTCCTCGTCTTTGCCTCCCATAGGACCAAATGTGAACATGCCTCAGAGTATAAGCTGACCATAAGAGAGTACAGAATAGCCAAACGCCCTTGAAGATATAAGGTCTTGCCAAACTGACTCCACCCAGGCCTGGGCACTCCCTTTGGGAGCCTGGAAATGGGTACTGACAGCTGAGAAGCCATTTCTATCGCAGCTCCCAGTCTCCTCTGATTTCCTCAGAGTCCAGCCCCTGTATTACCACTATGGTTCTTGCCCCTCATTCCTCCCCTGACCTATGCTCTGCCCTCCCCCAGCAAGGAACTGACCCATGATGCCAGGGTGCCAGGGCAGGCATGCTTTGCTGTGCCACCCTTCTTGAGATACTTGCTTTAACAGAAGACAATGACCCGGATTTGAAGGAAACAAAGACCTACTTAGGCTCCTAGGGGAAGATATTATTGAACTGAATGAGGGAGGTTTTAGAGAGAATTACAGGATGGATGGGCTTCTTGGGAATTCTTGAGATCAGACTCAGACAAAATGAGATGTTCTCTCCCTCCATCCCATATGTTACCGTGCCTGCCACTGAAGGAGAAAGTTAAAATCTCATTCGCTGCTCTCTTTCTAAATCCCATACCTTCCTGCACTCTGTCTGCTCCCATTTCCAGGCTGTGGAGCTTGAGAAGGAGAGTGAGGATGGCACACATAACACACCCTCGAGCCCTGGTGTCACCTGGGCCCACCCCCTCCTGTGCACAGGAGCTGTTTGGAACCTCCACCTCTCACAGCTTCACTTGATGAATGCCCCTTCCCTCTTCATACAGAAAAAAAAAGGTCATACAGAAACAGAAACAAAAAGCCAGTGTGCCCACGGTTCCTTTACCCACGTCCAAACAGCAGTATTCATGCTGCTGCCATCAGCTCTATCACCAGCTGCCTTGCTCCCAAATTCCACCAGAAACGTTCTGAACCTCTCCCTACCAACACAGCCCCCATTTCACCTGTTCCTTCTACTTCCTCCAACACCTACATCTAAAGGCCATCACCTCCTCTTTCCCCTGAAGTTAACAGCATGATGGTCTTATGACTGCTTGTGAAGGACCACCCATTGTAAAACTAGAGGACAAATCAAGGTGGAAGGGAAGATGGGGAAGGCGATGAGAAATCCCAGAGCCTATGTAACTGCATCATAAAGCAACAACAACAATAATCATAAATGTTCAGGTTAGGACCACCATGGAACAGGACTTTAAGCCACCATTTGCGAATGTGGCATTCGTATTGGAGCATTGGCTTGAGTCCTGGCTGTTTCATTTCCAATTCAGTCCTCAAACAATGAGCTCAGGAAAGCAGTAGAAGATGGACCAAATGTTAGGCCATGCCACCCACATTGGAAACCTGTATGGAGTTCCTGGTTCCAGGCTTTTGTCTGGCCCCAGCCCCAAAACCAATGCAGCCATTTGGGGAGTAAACTAGAGGATGGAAGATCTGTTTCTCTCTCTTTTCCTCTCTCAATTTTTGTAATTCTGCCTTTCAAATAAATAAGTCATAGAATAAACATGTCCAGATCTGGTCCATTATTTTCAGCTTTACAACAAACCAAAACTGTGGAAAACAAACAAACAAACAAACCCACATCCATTGCCCTAGGATAGCCCTTGGCCGTCTGTTCCACTTGACTTCACTCTGCCTCCGCTCCGGCCTTAGCTTGCCCATTAGAAGATGTCATGAAAACAACAAATCTCATCACAACCAATGAAATGTATGTGAGTTTACTACTGCTATTTTTGGAAATAAACATACATTTGGTGACATAAGCAATACAAACTTATTATCTTACAGATCTATGGGTTATAATTTTGGCATGGGCCTCCCTGGGCTAAATTGAAAATGTTAGCAGGCAGAGGTTCTTAACGGAAGTTGTAGAGAGACTTCCTTTCCCATCATTTCCTAGCTTCTAGAAAGCATTTGCACTCCTTGGCTCATAGCCACCTTCCTTCACCTTTAGCAACAACAGCTTAGGGCTTCTCACACTGCCTCTAGGCACGCTTTCACTTCTGCCTCTCTCTTCCACTTTCAAGGACACTTGGATTGCCTCAGGCTCACTTGGTTGACGCAAGATAATCTACCTGAAGATCAGCTACTTAGCAATCTTCATTCATTAATCTCCCTTTCTAAATATGATGCAGTTTCTGGAAATTCAGGCATGAGCATGTGTAGGTAACCAGTATTCTGCCTACAAGACCACCTCGCCAAGCTCAGAATGAAATCCAAGTTCCTTGACTTGGAATTTTGGTTTGAATCTTGGCTCTAACTCTTACCACCTACATCAACTTTGAATTAGTTAACATACCTATTTCTCCTCTGCAGAATGAAATGATATGTTTGAAGAGTTAACTGAGGTAAGCACAGGTAAAGCGTTTGGAATTGGGGCTGTACCCATGCAGTGTCCAGTAGGTAGAGTTTCACTCATTGCTACACAGTATTGCAATCAAGAAGGCACTTGGCTGCAAACAGCAGACAACTGAACTTTAGTACTATTTTTCTCACATAAGCCCAGAGATATATGTGTGTGGGCAATGAGCCAGCAGTCCAGGGATATCCAGGCCATATATCCAAGTCTGTAATCCTTGGGCTTTCCTCTGTAAAGTAGGTGCTACATATTCTACATCACTTCCCAAGTCAAAACAGTAAAGGATCATGCTTAGCAAAATACTTCCTTTTTATCAGGAAGGCAAACACTTTCCCAAAGCCCTTCCACCAGATCTGTGCTTTGACTGGGTCAGGAGACTGCGAAGTCAATGCGTGTGGTACCCCAGCCCATGCCTGCCTTCCGATGAGGGCATTCTTGCTGCATCGTGAAACAGCAGAGGGCATCACACGGGGTGCGGGGGGTGGGGAGGGACTGGGCAAACCTGACAGCCTGAATCTACCTTGTGGATAAAGCCACTGTTTGGAGGGCCCCTTCTTCATGACTTCATCTAATTCTAACTCTCTCCCAGGGTTCCTACCCTAAAAGACCATTAGCATCTGTGTTTGGGGATCTGGTTTCCAACACACACATTTTTAAGGGTTGTATACAAACAGTAGCATATGATTAGCATGACTCCCAGCTGTTTACCCTATCAGAGTGGATCTCAGTATATGGCCAGTAATATCAATACCCATCTTGTGGGTTTGTTTCAAGAAACAAACACAATGATATAGCAAACAACACAAAACAAAAACCCCTAGCTATTAAAACTGAGCAGGAGTCCAGCACGGTAGCCTAGAGGCTAAAGTCCTATCTTTGCACAAACCAGGATCCCATATGGATGCTGGTTTGTGTTCCGGCAGCCCCACTTCCCATCCAGTTCCATGCTTGTGGCCTGGAAAGCAGTCAAGGATGGCCCAAAGCCTTGGGACCCTGAACCCACATGGGAGATAGGAGGAGGCTCCTGGCTTCGGATTGGCATAACTCCAGCTGTTGCGGTCACTTGGGGAGTGAATCAGTGGATGGGAGATCTTCCTGTCTCTCCTCCTCTCTGTGTATCTCACTTTCCAATAAAAATAAAATAAATCTTCAAAAAAAAAAAAACTGAGCAGAAATGAGAAGACCAATGCTCTTAAGAGACACAAAATGAACAGGTTCTCTGAGTCCGCATCAGAACTGCCTAAGACAGAAGGACCTCATCCCAGCAGCTCCAGTCCCCAGCAGAGTGAGGCACAGTAGCAGCAAAGCCGGCCTCCTCCCCTTACCAAGTGAGAGCTGCTCACGACAATACATGAGATTCCCTTTTTAAAAAGTCTGATTTCCCCTCTGAAACTACATGTAGCCACAATGACGAAGACCTTAGGATGAAAAACAAGTTCTATCAAAGACTCAGATTTTCATTTATAAAGCACTCCAAGTAATGAGGTTATAAAAGTTATACGGATGCATTTTTATGTGACTATCGCTCTCTGGAATTGGTTTCTTCCTGTGTAGAAAAATGGGAGTGTGAACCCGAGTGAATTCTTCCCTCGCCGTTGATGGCTTCGGCTGAACCCGGAGCTGGGCAGCCGGCATTGCTGGCTCCAGAAGGCCCATTTTGTGGTTTCAGCCTGTCAGGAGGTCACTCACTGATGACTCAGACACGCTGGCCTGAAGGTATTTATGTGATCTCCCGAGTCTGCGGAAAACCTGCCCTTAGAACAAGGCAAATAGATCCCTGCTCTTGATGGCTTCAAGCTCTGCAACGGGGGGCTGACCTGACAGCTGCTCGTCCTGAGGGAGAAATAAAGCAAACTGGAGAAACACATGCTATTTCCATGAATTCCCACTCATCTGCTGTTAGAAAATTCAGCTGAGACCCTGACAATAAAGGTTAGACTTGTAGTGTCACAATAGAAAGGAAAGGAACTCTAACTTGCCCTCAGCATACCAAACAGGCTGCACTTCACACAAGAACCATCTAAGATGCACCACGGAAAAACTATCAATGGGCATTTGTCTGAATTCATATTTATGGCATCTGTTTGACATGCGGTTTTCATTTCGATGGCAATCCAGATACCGCTTTGCATAAAGTTCTGGCTTTTTTAGCTGTCCATATCAATTGTCTTGTACCAAATACCGAATTTTCAGATGTTTGCAGATCCACCAGAGGAGTATTTTCAAATCATTCAAAAGAATGGCATCCTAGAAAAAAAAATCAAGGCAGAATGCTAATGAAATATCTTGTGTTTCATGGAGAAAAATGCTGTGAAATGAGGGAAAAATAATTTTACCCAAATTTACTGCAAAAAGAACAATTTGTCTGTCTTCGGAAATGAGTTATACCATTGCCTTTCTCTCCCCGTTCCTAATTTAGGCAAAAGGCCCGTATCAGATGCATTAAATCAGAGTTTAATCATTTTTATAACTAAATGTAGTTTTTAAAAAAGCCATAAAAAATTCCCAACGCACTGACACAGGCATCTCCGTGAATCAACTGTTATTTCAGGGATTTATGGTAATTCCTCATCTCGAGGAAAAATGAAGCTAATTGAAACAAACTCTGTACTTCATATTAATGCCATTTGAATACAGTGTGCACTGCCAGTTACAAAGTGACATGGAAAAATGAGGCCGTGCTCAACAACACCATGGTTTCTCAGTTTTATGTATTTTTTAATTTCCTCTATGGAAAATCTGGTCTTCATAAAAGAACTGCTAGAGAAAAATGTGGAAAAAGTTGATTCATTCCATATTTACATTCTTTCTGGTACCTGGAAATGAACCAAATACAAAAGTATGCCAAAAAAGAAGTTAGTTAAGTCATTTAGAAAACTCATCTTCCCCCAGGCTAACGGATAAACTGCCTTGGGAAAGGCCTGCTTTGATAATACAAAACACCTTTCTGTCTAATGAGCTCTGTCTTCCTAACCTTTCACCCAGACCTCAAGGAGGCCAGCCTTCAGCACTGGCTGGTTTTCTTTAGCGAACAGTCCGCCCCGCAAACCACCCACCAACCTGGGAGAGTCTGCACTCTCCAAATCCAGAAATTCCTCCTAGGACATTTGAACAGATCAGGCATTTAGTGCAAATGTGTCCAACAGCAAAGAAACACTGCATTTCATAACAAAATCGCCGTCAGCCCGCTGGGCCCACTCTGCTAAAGCTATTTGCCATTTCCCCTTGAAGAACTGAGCAAAGAACAAGCGGGGTGTCGCCCTCACGGGCAGAGGGCGGCCTGATATGTCTCTCCCAGAGCCGCCAGATGCATTCATTCTCCATGCGGCTTGTCATTAACAGCTTCATTTCATTTTATCTACGATAAAAAACAATTCCGAAGCATGGAAATGACATTACCCTTTGGTTTCCTTGAAACATCTTAGTGGTGAGAAAGCGATTACACCACTGCATATTTCGCTTTGAAAATCCCTGGTTTTGCCTGAATTGCGGCACAGTGTACGTCACGACTTTTGACTTGAACAGGTGACAACATTTCTTCCAGAATCAGCAGTCCTTTGACAGAAGCACATTTACCCTATCCTAAGGAAAGGGTTAGAAATCTGAGCCACAAGATGGCAGGCGGGCCGTGAAATTGTAACTGCATTTTAGCAATGTCTGTGGCAGGACCTCAGAGGTCGGGGTAAGAAGTGGTCACTGGCAGGACTCACTGCCGCCTACTGGCAGACCCCTGCTTCTTGCTCCAGCAAAGCCAGCTTCCCCTGGATGATTTTCTTTGTTTAGCTCTCATCTGCATGCAGCCCAGCAGACACAGAGAGTGTAAAGGTGTTGGGTGGCAGGTCCGCAAGGCCCAGATGGCTGAACCTAACTTTTGTTCTCAAACCTCTTTTCCTCTAACGTCAGTATCCTCGGTTGTTCCTTGGTCATCAGAGAGCAGGTGTCCTCAAAGTTTCCTCAAATTCCAAAGAATCCACAACTTCATTAATTCACTCACAGATGCATTCAATCTTGCATCTGCATCTAATGGTGCCTGACGGAGAGCAGCACTGACTGGGGCCTGCACGTCCAGCTCGGTTTTGCCTCCTTCGTATGAGATTCTAAGCCCAGCCTTTCACCCAATCATGACGTTGCTGTATTTTGCTACCCATTAGACATTTCTATCACTTGGCTGTCTCGCAGACACCTTAACTCAATGTAGCAAAACTTGCCGTATTTCCATCCAAGCCCGCTCCTCCTGACTTTCCCATCTCAGTGGAGAGGGAAATCATTGCTGAACCGGGAAACCCAGGATTCATCCACGTTTGGAATGCTCACCAAGAGTCGCTGATACTTCCATAGAAACATCTCTCATCTACATTCTGCATCTTACCTCCTCCTTACCGAATGCAGACCCTCATTTCTCTTCCTGTATCATAGCAACAACTATAGCTCTCTTGGTCTTTCTTGATCCCTGCCAACCCATTCACCAAGATTATCCAGAATAATCTTTCCAATCTCTTTGCTATCCTCTTCCAGTCTCTCTCCATTTCACATGGGGTTGAATCTAAAATCTTGAGAATAGCAGATAAGACCATTTGGATGCCTCCTATTTTTCCAGGTCCATGAAAAGCCAGCATGAATTTCTACAAGGTCCCGTTTCCTCACTTTCATCCAGCTAACATTGTCTTAAATATCTTGAATCTTCCCTTTTCTCTTCCTCTCTGCCTTTTCCGTTGTTCCTCGTTTCTCACTTGCCTATTGACACAGCTTCCTAATGATCCTCTGCCCCAGGCTCACTTTCCACCAGACCACCAAGGTCACCTTTGTAAAGTGGATATTGATCTTTTTACTCCACTACTGAAATTCATCCAATTGTTGGCCATCTCCTGGATAGAATCTAAACATCTTAACAAGGATCTCCATGGTGTGGCCCTTCCTAGCACTCCCATGTTACTTCTGGATATCAAATCCTCATCTCAGTAGCACAAGGAGGATTGGTCTGGACCTGAAGCCCAGAATGGGCAGAAACTGGTGTCACTTGCCTGCAGTCTTCCCCGAAAAAGAACCCAATACAGATTGGATGAAACTCCTGGCAGATCTCCATGCTAGCTATTATCTCCAAGACTGGGCAGGAGGAAACAGATTGTAGGAAGGAGACGGTCCTACATTCAAGGAAGCTGTACAGAAATCCCAGCAGGTTTAGAGCATAAAATGAGCAGCAGAAACCAAAGCAGTCCCTGTGAATCAGAATGCCTTCCACACGTGCAGTTTCGGAGCAAAAGCAGCAGCCTCAGATCTTCCAGGCTGAATTTGGGACTACAGCTTTGAGCTACTGTAGGCTGAAAGCATCATGTAAAGTGTCCTCAAGTGCCAGGCTCTCTCTCCCACCTGCATATAAATAGTATGCTGCTCCTTCTGCCAGAGTGCCTGCTGATGATGCCTTATCTGCCTGACAAAGCCACTCTTCAAGTGCCACCTCCCCTATGAGGTCATCCTTAAATCCAGAGAGAATGCTGAATCTAGGTGACATTCAGCAGGATGTGAAGTATGGACTGCATTCGGTAAGGAGCATTCAGTTCGTCTTGGAACAATAGCAAATATTAAGCATCCATGTGAAGAAGAGAAACCCTTTCTCCTGCTACTTACAAATGGAATTTACTTTGCCCACTGCGTTTTGATGTGGTATATTGGCAAATGCTATAAGGGAGTTTTAAAAAGCTAGATCAAGATCAGATGCCATGCCAAACTGACAGTTCCACCCTACAAATCAAGGACCATTGATAAACCAATATATGCTACGAAATCTCTAAAATTATTCTTAACTTTTTTTCCATTTAGTTACACTGAATATGGTCCTGTTTAGCAGCAAAATTATTCAGCCTATAATCAACCTTGTTACCCAACAGAGTAACAGACTGAGAAACTAAAAATTGCAGCCAGTGGAAATAAAATTAATCTAGAACTTTGAGGGTGCTCAGAAACCAGCTGGTTAGATCTGGTGGACACAAAGTGTTTCAATAACCAGTAAGTTACTCTAAAAGACTTTGGTGATATCCTAAGACCACATCTGTGCCAGTGACCTCTCTAAGAGTCATATTATCTACAGTTTATAATCTATTTGTGAAAGAGCAACCCCACAGGAAAGAATAGGGACACTGTTAGGCACTTTCCAATACCTAAGAGAATACATGCTTAGTATTCCCAAGGAGCATGTATTAGTTTACTGTGGCTGCTGTGACAAATTGCCATAAATTTGTTGGATTGAAGTAATGGTCATCTACTGTCACAGTCCCAGGGGCCGGAACTCCAAAATGAAGGCCTCAGAAGGATGGCACCCCTGCTGAGGTTCACAGGAACAGAAGTTCACCGCAGGATACAGCGGAGGTTGCTTCTCACCCCGGGACAGTGAAGGCACCATTGAAAATGACTGCAATTTAGACCAGCAGGCACAAACTTGGCTTCAATGTGGCAGGAATGGTGCATGCAAGGAACATCATACATTGTCAGCAAAGGAGGCTTCAGGTTACAGGTGATATCACTGCTCACGAGGCCTTGATTTGAGAGTGCAGAGTAAGGAGCGTGGTCACCGGATTTAGCAGTTAGGACTGAAACACAAGTAAATAAGCCCAGACATGATATACTAGGCAACATGAAATTTCTGTGGGTTCCTTAATAAGAATGTCTCATGAGGGCAAATGTTCTCAAATTCCTGAGTAATTACAACATTTTTCAAGCATGTACCCTTTTATTGATCCTATCTCATTAAGCAAAATCTCAGCTACTAAACTTTATTTTCCTACATTATATTGTTTGCACACATTAGTAAGAATTCAGTGTAAGTCCCATAATGGAAAGTTTTTCTACTGGATTTAGTCATTTTTATTAGAAAAAAAATTTTAATAAGATAAATTATATATGTATATATACAAAATATATTTCCATTATGTGGCTTAAAAGGGCTCTCTTCATAAGCAGTTATTTATACATCTGGCTTATAATGAAATCATATCATGCAAATGAACTGGATTGACTCAGAGATGAAATTCTGATTATAACAATATGGGGCTTTGCAATATTCCATTAGGGAGAAAGGAAATGTTAGTCAGCAATCCACCAGGAAAAACTATTTTGGTCCATAAATTATGCAGCTTTGTGTTTATTCAATTAAGTTAATCCTAAATGAATCCTTCTGTGAAAACTCTGTAAACACCGCGCCATCCAACAGACAGGCGGTGCAGAGGGCTGCCTGCGAGCAGGGCTGCCCACAGCATCTGCCCCACCGTGGAGTAGACCCATTCACTGACTCCACAGACATCTCCAGCAGTGTGAGATCAGCTGTCATAAAAACTCTGTCTGGATCCAGGACCATGCAAATCCAGGTGAGACCTCACAAGTCCTTAAAACTTGATTGGGGCTGCAGCAACACCAAAATTTGATGGAGATTTTATTAAATCTGTGAGCACTTTAAGAAGACATATTTTAGAAAAGTAATATGGAACATGGGGCTAGCTGCCTTGTGGGCACGTATTGAAGGCTCCACAGTCATATGGGGATTTTATGGGCAATTGTCACTTTTCATGATTCTACACTGAGTAGGACATGCCAGAACTGGAAAGCATTGCTACAAGTCCATTTCTGTATTAATAACTAACACTTGACAAAACTAGCAGACACTGAGAGCTTCAGCCTCCCTGCAGTGTGCCTTGAGCCTGGTCTCTTTCTAAGCCTGGATAAGAAGGATCCGGCAGCTCAGAGCTGGAGTTCAAGTGCCTAGACTGGAGAGGCCCGTTACCCAAACCCAGCCTGCTCTTGTTGAGCAATAAAGTCCACACCGATCTAATGATTTGGTTCCACTGAAAAGTGTGTAGTAACATAACCAATCCAATTAAGAAACAGATGAAGGATCCAAAGACACAGTTTGCAAAAGATAAATTGTAAATGGCCAACAAATATATGAAAAACTGTTTAGTATCATTAACCTTCAGTATCATGAGCATTCAGCTCAGTTGGGTCAATTTAAATCAGAGACACAAATTGATACTACTAACTCATCCCTGCCTGTCAAAATGGCTATTTTCAAAAAGAACAACAAATAATCTTAAGGATGTGGAGACGAGACCTCTTCAACACTGCCAGTAGACATGTTAATTAGGACAGTCACTGTGGAAAACAATTTGGAGATTCCTTAAAAAATTAGAATTCAAGCTGAGTTGAGTCTAATAAGTCTAGTAACTGAGACACAGAAAGACAAACATGGCATATTCTTTCTTATATTGGAGAGCTAAAATTGAGAAAGTAAAAACTCAATCTACACACAGGATGTTGATTACTAGAGGCTTGGAGTGAGGGGAGAAATGAGATTTTGGATTAAAATATGGAAGGCAAGTGTGGTTCATGAATTGTGACAAAGGTACTAATATAAGGCAGTAATGGAGAAATTGGGTGAACGGTTATTTGGAAACTCTATTACTACCTCATCATTTTTGCTTGTTAATGTAGAATAATCTGAAATAAGAGGTTTTACAAAAAAACAGTAGGGCCCTTCCTTGTTGGGAAGCTGGTGAGTACGAGGACCAAGGCTAGGTTTCAGAACCCTTTGGCATATGTGTGGGCCTGGTCTGGCAGGAGTCGGGCTGAACTAAGCTGCAGCCCCTACGGCTGTGTACTAGAGCCAGACAGGTTGCAGGAAGGGTTGGACTAGTCTCCTGAACATGCCAGCGCATGCAGGAACCAGGGTTAGAAATAGAGCTGGTTGAAGTTATTGGGGGTCGCCCTGACTAGGCTGCAAATCTCATTGGTGTGTATAAGGGCCACGTTTATGGTGTGTTGGATTGGGTTAGCCCACAGCACCCTTTGGTTTACATGGGAGATGGGACTGGGGGCATACCTGACCAGGCAACTGCATTCACCGGTATGTGCGTGGGCTGAAGCGGGTGTCAGACTGAATCAGACACCCATTAGCTGGCGCATACAGGGATCAGATCTAAAGTGACTCCAGGCACCCCAGCCTGGGAGACTCCCCAGCTAGACTCTTGGACTCAAACCCCATCCACAGAGAAGATCACAAAATGTATGGTCTGACTTTGGAGTATGTGTGTTGGGACTGGGACTCCTTAGTTACTGATGCCTGTACAGTGGACAACATTCCCAGAAGCAAACAGGGAACATTATAGCCAGCCCATCGAGGCAAGGAGAGGACATTGAGTGCCTCATCAGAGGATGGAAAGCAGTACAGCTGGACTACTCCCCTGGCCTAGCCATGGCAGCAAGTGTCTAAGCGTGTGGATACCCTAGGGTGGACTCTGTAGACCAATAGACATACAAAGATTTTTGTCAACCTTGGAGCAATAAAATCAACAATGTTTCAGAACTATCAAAATCACTCAAGTAGCACCCTGGGAACACTCTTCCCCATATCAGGGTCTCTAAAATGATATCAAGTGGCCACCCCATTCCCAAGGATTGATACATATTGGCAGCCGGGACTAGTCCATTCCTTTTCACCACCCCCAGATACAGCAGAGGAAAAAAAATGAAGCATTTGTCCCTTCCTTCATGTCTTGGCCCTCCCACCTGAGTCATGGCCCACATGAACATGCATCCTTCTCAACTGTGCGGGCGACATTAAAAAAAAAAAAAAAGACAGTAGGGACAACAGGAGATTTTCAAAAGCCAAAAGTTGTTATAGAAGAAAAGATGAATGAGGAATCCTACAGGTTTAAAATTTCCTAAAAATGCCAATCTTTCTCAACAGCAGAAGCAAAAAGTTTATGGAGTCCCCTTTGTACACTCAAGCAAAAAGGTTCTCCAAGAAACCACTGTGGAAGCTCTGCAGCTATGATTTGTCCATTTCTTGTTCTGACAGCCTGAGGAGCCATTGCTGTGTAATGCCAAGCTCCTGTACCAGACACTGGGCCTAGGTTTCTTGCTAGTTGAGTGTAGCCTGAGCTACAAACTAAGGAACAACAATGGAGCATATTTCATAAAACTACCTCCCCATCACATTATCATGGCTTGGAAGAGTTTTTGGATGAGGGAATCAGTGGTGACAAAGCAATGCTCTGAAGCCTGGGAGTGGTCTTGTATGCCATGGTGACAAGGCCCTGGTTGGTTAGACCTGGGTGTGGCTGGCGGACAACTTCCTTTTGGATATTACCAGCTTCCATCTTACTTAAGCCTAGTGCTTGGAAAGATTGTTGACAGATGCACCCAAGGAGAAGTTCACAGTGGAAGACATCATGGCTCACCAGGGGCTCTACATGGGACAGAAAGAATCAGGAAGAAATGAAAAGAATTATGTGGAGCCACTGGATTTTCCCGGATCCTGAACTCCAAGAATACCTGGGATTTCAGCTGGGCCATAAAGAAGGCTCCCTGACACCCAGTCGATGGGACAGCATCCCTATGTCCCATGCCTGGAAAAACCCCAGAAAAGGGGTTGCATCAACCTAAATATCACCCAACTAATGAATCTGGAGCCTCTAGATTCTCTCTAAGGTACCAAGGTCCAAGAATACCTGAAAGACCTGGGCTTTCGGCTGGTCCTGACTTCCAATTAACAAGATAACACCTTACCCCTCATGCTGCAGAAGGGTTACACCAGAGGGACTTGAAGCCTATGCCTCAGGCCAGCCACTTCTCTCCGAGTGTCCTGGTCCCCAGAGCCTCCCTGCGTGCTTGGATGCCAAGAGGACCGTGCGAGTATGCCCTCCCCTCCTCCCAACTGCCACTGCCTGTAGAAGACCAGTTGTTGGGGCTGAATGCCTGCACCACACCAAGCTGGCCCCACCTTGAACGGTGAGAAGGAGAACTCTAACTCCCAGACCAGCTCCAGATTTGCCAGCCCCGGAGACAGGCCCTGAGACTGGCGGTAGAAAGTGGCTCCTTTAGAGCCAGAGTCAGGGGGTTCTACAGAAGGAGGGGCTCTCAAACTGAGCCTGATTTTACTGCATTTCATTTAGACTTTTGTTGATGATTCTCACAAATAAAAATTACAACTGTATAAGAAAGAAGAAAAAGGAAAGAAAACAAAGGCAAAGTGGTGGTTCCAATAAGAGAAAGGAAGAAGAGGTGGTAATGGAACAGCTGGAAAACATCTTCTCCCCCCAGAAAACAAAGCGCTCAGTGCTGGCGGTCAGCTAACGCGGCAGGCAGGGTTTGAGATAACAATAGGGCCAAACCGTTTGTGATGCCCTACTCCCAAATGAGGGCTATGTCAAAACTCCACAAAACTGAGATTTCAATTTGATGCTTTTGGATACCAAGAGAAACATTTTCAAAATAATATTCAGTGGAGTAATTTAACCTTTCCAAGCCATCTGGAAGACACAACAATTTGGAAATCACCAGTGGTAAACATGGGATCTTGTTTTTCTTCCTGCCACTACCATTTAAACTAATTCAGGTCCATAGCCTCTCGGAGCTGGTATATTTCCATTCAGAGATTTAAAACAAAAGTGGGGGGGGGGAGGAAGAAATAAATGTATAGTGGTCTCACAAGGAAGTAGATCCAATATTTTTGGGTGACTTCATCAAAACTCCAACCTCCCCCAAACTTTGGAAACATTAATGATCAACTGAAAGTGCTCTTCTGTGGAGTCACTAAGTTACCAACTAAAGAAAGTATTTTTAGATTACTTTGAATAAAATTATGTATCATTGTGGATCTTTAAAGTTTATTGATCTCATATACAAAATAACACAGCACCAGAAATTCCATGTCTCAAATTCACAGTAAGTTCAGTGTTTTGTCACCACTAGATTTGTCCAAATTTTCATAGCACAAAGTAAACAATAGAACTGAAACTTGGGTTGCTTAAAGTAGGGTAGTCATAGGTAAATAATTGCCATATATTTAAAGAACATTTCCAGATAGAGCTTACACTGAAATTCTTATTCCCTGCACAGTAACCTAAAGCAGAATGTATCAGAGTAATTCAAACTAAACTTTTTTATACTCAAGTTGCCAGTGACACTTCTTCCATGACTATCCCTTTTAGAAGTCAGGTCTTGCAGAAATGAAATAATGAAGGTAGTAATTGTGGATGGGAGCCAAGATTGTCTTGGACACTGCACATTTTTAAGACACAAGGAGATTATCAGATAATCTTAAATGCTCCATCTCCACCCCACCTTAATGATGTGTACTGTCTGTGTGTGTGTGTGTGTGTTTTCACACTTTGTATACACAGATGCACTGTGTGGGACTGTTGAGTCTCACGTCTTCCTCTAGTCTAGGTTTTCCCAGTCAAGGATGGATTCCAAGGATGGATTCCATGTCTAATCCATCTCCCTGACGATGCATCTGGGGAAGCAATGAAAGCAGGTCCACGTGCTTGGGCTCCGCCACCACGTGCAAGGCCTGGAGAGAGCTCTGGAGCGCTGCATGCTAGCCAGCCCAGCCCTGGCTGTTGGCTCTTGCAACCATTTGGGAAGTGAACCAGCAAAAGATTCTCTCTCTCTCCTTCCTCTCTGTGTAACTCTACCTTTAAAATAAACACGTTTTTGACAATTTTCACAGATTTCAGTACCACGGTCATAGAAACCAGGAGCTCTTCCTTCAGGTCCTGCATTTTCTTTGAAATTTAGGAAAGCAGAATCGTCTCACTGTGAAGCTCCAGAGTGGTCTAAAGCAGAGACTACTAATCACCAGGAACTTCTTAAAAGGGGAGAGGCATTAAAACACTGATCTTGCCCTCTTTGTACGTGTTCTGCTTCTGCCTTTTTGCTTCAAAATATCACCTCTTTCCTGGTGATTCATCACTGGGTTCAGATGTCTGGGCCTCTACCACTTCCTCTCAATGCCTCAGCTCCTGCCTAGCTCACTGTTACTATGGACAAGCCATGGGTACAGGCATGACGAATTTACTAATGTCAAAGATAACTCACTCCTTGGTTCCCATGCATAAATGTACACCTTCATTTCTCTCCTAAGCAGCTCCTAAAACAGATTTGATAAGCTCATAATTTAGGCAGCATTTATGGCCACAGCCACATCTTCCCCGGGCTCATCATTGTCTCCCATAGGTCATTTTTTAGGCTGCCGATCATTTGTCTCACTAATCTCTCTATTTGTTCCTGCAGCTAATAGCAGATCCCCAAATACCCTCTGTAATTTTCTAACAAGCAGAACTCCAGTTCTCCATTAAGAAATCTTGCTTTAAAGTGTAATTAAAGATCATCGAAAAAAAACAGGGCTAATTTTGAACAACCTACAAGCAATTTTTTTCCTCTGCCAGAAGGAAGGGTGCTTAGGGGGAATTAAAAATCACTTTATGAAATTATAAACAGGTTTAATGCAACCATTTTGATCAACAGGCTTGTTACCAAGCGATGTCTCTAAAATTAAGGGAAGTGATTTTAAAAGGGAAGGTTGAATAAAAATCATCTGCTATTCAAAAGGCCAAGCAATTACTAATTCTGTGTTTAACTATAGCCCTTTATGAGGGCAATGAAAGTAAAACTTGGTTTGTGAGCTCCTATTAAATTAGCACTGATTTTGTTTTACCACCAAGCTAAAGGCATATCAACATTAAGGAGTTTTTTTTTTACTCTATTTAAATCATGCACCTGCATACTACAGTTAGTCTATAGGTTGTTTATCTTGCTATTTGCAATGAACCAAAGACATTCATTCCCAGCATAGAAGTTTTATCTACGACCACACAAAAATACGGCTATTTAAGTAACTAAGAGGCCAAGAAATAAAAATAAAATTGAACTCTTTATTCAGTGTGACATTATGCCTTTGGCTATAATGTAAATTAAAAGTATGTTACTCAGAAATAAATACAATTTTAAATTTTAAAAAAAGAAGAACTGAAAGCACTACTCCATTAAGTGCAGCCAAGATGCAAATCCACTGAAGTGTGATCAAATGCTACATGTGAGAAATTGCTTGCATTTGAGTCATTATACAAAGGAAAGACTCACTTACAGGAAATGGTGACATGTGCCAAAGCTATTTTCTCAATTCTGCTTATGTTTGTAAATATGTCTGGTTGTTTGGAGGCAAAAGAAATATCACATGTGTTAGATTAGACAGTATATATAGTGCAGGTTTCCTGTTTTGCTTTCTAAAAAATATTGGTTCAGAAGAGAAATAAATGTAATCAGACCTTGCAACAAAACAATTACAAAAGTTGTGACAAAATATGGCACAGCATTGACGAAAGTATTGGAACCATTCATGCAAGTCAGCGTGGGGAGCTAGGTCTCACTGAGACCCCAGACACCTCTGGCACAGGTTTGTCACAAATGTGACGGCAACACGCTGAACTTTCTTACTTTGCAGGAGCCTGGTCTTTTTCATATTATACAAATCTAAAATCGATTGAAAGAAGGACAGCTATTAAACGTGTGTCAAAAGGCCTTCCCATGATGGAAATGTACTAGCCTTTTGAGATATAACCATAACCCTTGGGAACTTTATAAGCACCTAGAAACAATTTCAAAACAATATAACTTTAGATGAACTTTTGATATTCTATTTTTCTGTTACATACTTATCATAGGATATACTGAGCATCTCCAGAGATTCTTGCATAAATGAAAACAAAATAATTAGAAAGTGAAAGCAAATTCTATGATCAAAATAAATTAGCACACTCTCATTCATGAAGGAACATATTTCCAGAATTTTTCTGGGTGTGTAAAGAGTATTTCCTGACTCCTGAGTTCTTGCTTGAGTAACACTGCTGTTCTAGGAACAACTGTATTGCAGAAGGAATGAACCTTGACTCTGCATCTGGTACTGTGCCAACTCTTCTCCGTACGTTAATACATTCAACTTTCCACGTGTAGAGAACAAGCCTTAGGATAACTCCTGTCAGACCTAAGCCTGACTATTGTCCTATCAAAACAGTAAGATCAATAAACACTCAGGAACATCAGATACTTGGAAATATTTTCTCACCAACTGCTGAAATTTGTTACTATAATAGATGATTTAAAAGTTTGTTTTTTACAATCACACTCTGCCCTCTGAATAAGAAAAATGTTCTTGTGCAGACACCCACAAGACAGACACAGTCATGATAAATTGTAGAGCATATACTATATGTTGCAGCCATTAGCAGTATCTCTAGATACCATATCAACATAGGGCAAGACATGGGGCTTTAAATACTGGATGTAGGTCCATGTGACAAATAGCCATCCTGATTCTTTTGAATATTTTTGGCTGAACTTGTCAGCATGATTAGCTCAACACTGGCTTTACTGTGTGAAGTGGCAAAAGGAGTGTTCAGCTCGCAGGAGGAAAAGGCCCCGCTTTGTGAGTTGCTTGTTCTCCATTGCTAGTACTGGATTAAAACCAACCCTTTTAACTACTTACTTTAGAAGGGTTTTTTTAAAAAGCTATTCTAAACAAACTGTAAACACGCTCAGCTCATCTAAAGACTCACGGGGGTGTTGGTGTCTCCACTGTGCTCCATCCACACACCTACATTGAAGCAGCCCTCCCGAGCCATTCTTGGAGTCACGCGATGGTTTGTTCTGCAGGTCCTGATGACAGCAGCCATGCCAACAGCATCTTGGGTAATTAGTAAAGTTTGATTTCACTCCTTTTTATTTTCTCACACACATTACAGTGCCTCATCTGACACTCACTTAGCATGATAGAGCCCTATTTTTTATATCAGTGTCAGCAAAGAGGCATAAACGTTGCCTTGAGTGCAAAGCTTTCATAACAGATTTGCATTAGCTGCCCAAGAATGTTTGCCTAATGTCTCTGAACAGAATAAGAGACAGGGATAGTATTAGACAATGGTTGGAAGTCCTAGTCATGTTTCTTATTACCAGGTTACTTCATCTTTCTGACTCTCAGCTCCTTGCAGTTGTGAGGAGTGGTTAAGCAACATTTTTAAAAAATCATTTAGCTTTGGAGTAATATGACAAATATCAGATGAATCATTCGAAAATCATGGATATTAAAACAATTTATTTTTAAACATTTATTTATTTTTATTGTAAACTCAAATATACAGAGAGAAGGAGAGATGGAGAGGAGGATCTTCCATCCTATAATTCACTCCCCAAGTAGCCACAACAGCTGGAGCTATACCAATCTGAATCCAGGAGCCCGGAGCCTTTTCCGGGTCTCCCATAAGGGTGCAGGGTCCCAAGGCCTTGAACCATCCTCAACTGCTTTCCTGGACCTCAAGCAGGAAGCTGAATGGAAAGTGGGGCTGCCGGGATTAGAGCCGGAGCCAGTATGGGATGCCTGCAAGTACGAAGCAAGGACTTTAGCTGCTAGCCTACTGTGCAGGGCCCAAAAAACATTTCAATGAGCAGTCTCTCATAGGACAGACCACGTCTCCATAGACACAAGCTGTGTACCACTACAAGTGCACTTCACAATCTGTGGAAAAATACCATTGAAAGGCAGACATTTTGCTGCAAAACATTTTAAAATCCTTGCATTAGTTTTCAGAAATGTGCATTTCTATGAATTCTTTGAATATCCTAGTAATGATATATTTCAAAAATTTCTGTACCAAATTAAAGTTATCTTTTAGTTCAATTTTCCAAGAATTTTTGAAGCTCCCACCTATAAAATTAAACCAATTGGAGTGCTAAGTCTGAGTCCCAGCCTTTTATCAGGCTTTGTAACAGACAAGAGTCAAAATAATAATGACTTGATTTTCCTAGAAAATAAATAATAATCCATAAAATATACTTTTCCTTTCTGGTTAAAATCACTGTCCCAAGACCAGTAGCAGCAGTGCATCATGAGGGAGCTTTTTAAAAATGCAAATTGGCAGGCCTTCTGAATCACCAAGCCCAGAGATGGCCCTTGTGTTAACAAGCCCTGTGCCTGACGACTCTGGAACATGCCCAAGTTCCTTCTAAAGTGGAGAGGTGTCTCATTTTCAGGCTCAATGATCAGGTGCATTGATTTCAATTATGTAACTTCCCTATAATGAAGTGAACTCTCTTCCCTTGTGGGTGTTAAGATGTTAGGACAGGGCCCGGCGGCGTGGCCTAGCGGCTAAAAATCCTCGCCTTGAAAGCCCCGGGATCCCATATGGGCGCCGGTTCTAGTCCCGGCAGCTCCACTTCCCATCCAGCTCCCTGCTTGTGGCCTGGGAAAGCAGTTGAGGACGGCCCAATGCATTGGGACCCTGCACCCGCGTGGGAGACCCGGAAGAGGTTCCTGGTTCCTGGCTTCGGATCGGCGTGCATCGGCCCGTTGCGGCTCACTTGGGGAGTGAATCATCGGACGGAAGATCTTCCTCTCTGTCTCTCCTCCTCTCTGTATATCTGGCTGTAATAACATGAATAAATCTTAAAAAAAAAAAAGATGTTAGGACAATGGTAAGTATAATCACACAAGTTAAATTTCGTTTGATTTAGTAAGATCACTCAATTTTAACACAAGCGTTTGGCTGTAACTCAAGAATGCTATCAATTCAAGATTGTAGCTGTTTATGAGATATTTGTAAAGAAACTTGTATTCATAGGTTAAAATAGCCAGTGAAATTTTTTACAATGAAGAAAGTTCAACAGCTGTTCAATGCTCTGTTTTCTTGGTAATACATGTATGTCTGTTTCACAACTGTTCTTTGAGTAAAAAAGCAAAACTATTCACTAAATTTTCCCAATATTGCATTTGATACTGTTTGGTATAAATCCTTTTTCTGCTCTAGTTTGTTGTGTATATTTTACTATGATATAGGAATTTTTCCCTCCCCTTCCCCTTTCTCTCTCTCCAGTTCCCCCCACCCTGCTATTATCCCCAGATGATTATGGTAGTCTAGTCGCTCAGTAACACCTACAAGATTACCTTTCTGCTATTAAATGTATCGTGACATGCCAGGTATAGGTTGAGGCAGGATATCTGTGCTGTACGCGTCTATTTATAAGTTTCGTAATGGCAGCCCTGCTTTCTTAGTGAATAGAAACGCATACTGTAACATAACATATTTTACTTCACAATATGCTAGTCTCTGTTCTACCATTCATCTGTGAGAGTATATGAATATACCTGGTTATTGGCATCTATTTGTTTTGTAATGAATGACCTCAGTTTGCCTTTATTGATATAGCCCAGAAGCAGCACAAGCAAGAGGAGCTGAGGCTTTGCCAGCATTGCCCCACACTGCCCGCGTTGCTGCAGCCCTGCACCTGGCCCCACACTGCCCGCGTTGCTGCAGCCCTGCACCTGGCCCCACACTGCCCGCGTTGCTGCAGCCCTGCACCTGGCCCCACACTGCTGAAAACTTCCCTCTTCCTTACACCACCCTATTTTGTACCCCACCCAAACCCCCTTTTGCACACTGCTCAAATCCTCTTTCCATACACCAGCCAAACTTTCCTTCCCTTCCCTCTAGTGGAAGACCACATTTTCCATGTTTTTGCAACTTAGAACCAGCAGCAGCTAGACAGATCCAAAATGACTGTGAACTGTGTCCTCTTGGTGACATTAAGATCGTCAATATTGTGCTCCAGACTCCCACCAGGTGACTGACACCATGATACGTTTAAAAAAATTTTTTTAAAGGGGGGATGCTGGGAACAGCACAGTAGCCTAGTGGCTGAGGTGCTCTCCTTGCATATGCAGAACCCCATATAGGTGCCAGTTCATGTCCCAGCTGTTCTCTTCCCTTCCAGTTTCCTGCTGTGGCCTGGGAAAGCAGTCAAGGACGGCCCAAAGCCTTGGGTGCACCTGCATGGGAGACCTGGGAAGAGCTACTGGCTTTGGATCAGCTCAGCTCCAGCCATTGCATCCTCTCAGGGAGTGAAGCAGGGAGGAAAGATCTTTCTCTCTGGAAATCTGTCTTTCCAACAAAAATAAGTAAATCCTAAAAAAAAAAAAAAAAAAAAAAAAAAAAAGGAAGGAGGGTGAACTAAAACAGAAAGTGCTAAAGCCATGCCCCAAACTCTGTCCCCTTTGAATATTCAAATAAGTTCACCCCTAAACACAATCTTGTGAGCCTCAAGATGGCATAAAAATGCAGCCTGAGTCTTTCGATTACACTTAATCTTAGCCAAAAGGCCAAGAAGCGATTCTGAATCTTTTGAGTACAACGCATTCTCTCACAAGCTCTCCACATTCTCTGCAAATAAATCATGCTTCTCGGCTCATGCTTATCTAGATCTCTTCCCTGGATTCCTTCCCATGTGGAGTCAGGAACCAGACCAAACGCAGGGCCACTCCTCCTTGTTATTAAACTTTTACATTCTTTCATTTTTAACTTCTTGAACATGATGGCTTTTTCTTTATTTTGTCCCCCTTTTCTGAATTTTGTCTAATTTATACAGTTATCTAGAGTTCTATAAGTGCAAGCCCATATCTGAATATAAACAAACCACTAAACACACACACACTTAACAGCCAATAAAATCACGTTGTCTTGGATAAGAGGACTTTCACATTTTTCAATGATAGAAACAGACTTCTGTCTAAATAAACCTGAATGTTTTATTGACTGATTAAACTTAGGCATACATGTTAGCAGGTGTTATCAGAAGCCAAAACACACAGAACTGGGTGTCCTACAGGAAGTATTTTCCCTTAATCCGTGTGACCTTTCTGTTGGATCAACTGCTGCTTATTGATGGACTACACTATCATTTTACACATGGTTTATTTGGGGCCTCCTGGCAGAAATTTTGCCCACTCACATCATTTTCTTTGTAAGCCAGAATATGGGTAATTGCCAGGCTCAGATGGCCTTTCAGTATTAGGACTGACAGATGAAATGTTGCAATACATTTGCAAAATTTGATGAAAGACGAAAAGAACATTCTCAGATAATAATGTATGGCCCAACTCCAGAAAGCCAGCTGTGAACTTGATTCCTTAAAAATGATTTACATGGTCCAATTGCACTGTCTCTGCAATTTTCTTCTTATGCATCAGCCTGGATCTAGATTATATGTACATATATATGATTTATTTAGTATTTTTTGTTCATTTTGATTTATTGCTACACAATTTGGGTTCAAATACTTTCACAATGTCTTCTATGAAAAATGATGCAGCACTTATTGTACTTATTATACTTAATTATAGATCTTTCAATGTATTCACAAATGCAAAAACCTGATTAAAAAATAACACATTTAATTTAGTGCAAACACACAATTTTACTTGAACAGGCTTTACATGCATAAAAATCCTCAAGATTTTGGCTTTTCATCTAGGGCAACTCTGGGTTTCTTTTCCTTTTAGATTATATTGGGGTCAAAATTCTCATGTGATCCCCATGTTTATTCGTGGGACATGGCAAGGGCAGACAAAAATCTATTTCTAGACAAAAGACTTAGATATCGATTGTTATTTAATCATCTCTCTTTTATGTGAGATTTCATTGCTTTATTTCTCCTATCAAAGGAAAAAAGTTTATAAAGTCTCATTGTAAACCAACATTTTTGGTGTCAAATATGTACTTCTAAATGGAATGGAATGCCTTCATTGATTTAAAATGCTTTCCAAATTCCCAGTCATGCAGTCCCCTGTGGGAATGGATTATAAGGGTTAACATATTTTTTCAAGTTAATCAAAACTCATTTTGAACTAACTCAATTCTTTCCCCCCCAATTTAATGCTTCCATTTTTTACCAGTGACCTGAAAACATTCGATTTCATAGATGCCAACACAGACAAAAAGCTCCAAATACCATGGAGTACATTTCCATGGCAAGCGTGATTTGTTCATCTTGTTTAAACTGTTGGTAAAATCCACAGTTCCATGTCTAACACCCCAAACTGTATGCTTATGCAATTCAGGCAATTTATTAACATTACCATGAAATGCTTGAGTTTATTTTCTTGGCATATGGTTAAATTTAAAATTTTGGTTATTTCTCCTATAATTTATTTTTAAAACCAAAATGCCTGACATTTTCATAAATTGTTCAGAAGTTTGGAAATGTACTACCATGAAATTATCTAATTGTGTATTCCATCTACCCCACAAAGCCCAAACAATCTGTACTGTTAAAAACAAACAGATCTGAAGATGTTTAACTCAGTTGAAGATGCTTCCTAATATAAAGCCAATACCAAATAAACAACATACTTTTATATGGTTGAAACTGCAATTGGCAGGCAGGGAAAAAAATACACTTTTAAAAGAAAATGAACTTTCCCCTACTTTTGTAACAGAAAACAGCACCACTTCAATTCCACCCACCCGAAAACGAGCATATCACCTTCACTTTGACCTTACCCAGTGAAAGTTAGGTCAATTGAGAAATAAGTGCTTAGTGGAGGGAGCCAGCTGGGGGGCAAGCCGGGGGTATGAAGGAACAGCAGTCACTGAGTAGATCACTCAGCTTCTGAAGCACAGACAGAAATGCCTGCACAGCTCAGGCTCAAGTTTTGGCTCACTATCTTTTTTTCTTCTCCATTCCCTTTAAAAGACACAACTCTTCAATTTGTAATTTTTAAATGAGTCAGGGCCTAAATTGCCAATTTACTTTAACTTGGGGGATGTAAGAGATTTATAGTTTTTAACCAATAGATTGTCTTTGTTTTCCTATGGAAACCTTCTCTTTATGACTCTCGCTCTTTAGAGAAAATGCCATTTTCCATGATTCTTCTGTATTGCTACACTATTTTACAAATTCACAAAACAATTTAAAAGTTTTAAACCTTACTCACTCTGCTGGCAGCTGGCCTGCTGTAATCGCTCACTGTTAAACTTGCATTTGGTCACTAATGCATTAAAACATTGCTAATGACACAGAGGTACGACAAGATAAGACCAGTCGCGTAATGAATGACTCCACAAAAACAAAGTGGCAAAAGTAATTATAGAATCACACGGGCTGCTGGCCTTGGAGCGTCACAGACATCCCATTTCATGTTCGGCTAAAACAACTCAGAGATAACCTTGTGTTCTGCAGAAGCAGAAAGGCATCCCATAGCTCCAACTGATGTTTGCTTCTGTTTAGAAAATTAATTATTCTATAAGAAAATAGCTCCAAGTTTTCATCACCAAGATAAGTGGGTTTTCACATTTATGTTGTATTCCGACTATACAACAACAAACCTTAAAAATGGTAATAAATGATTTTAAAATATTTCAATAATCTTGTTCTGTATTAAATATCACTAAGCTTCATCAACTCCTCATAAATTCCCATAAAACTTCCTAAAAAGTTTTAACACATACATGATATATAACTCACATAATTGCAGAAGAGATGAATGCATTTCAATATGCCAATGGTTCATCTAATATAATTACCAGGAAGGGAAAAATCTAACCAATAAGCTAAATCAAGATGTTGGTGAGAACCATGTTTGAGTATTTTTTAAATGCTTAACATAATTTTAAAAAATTCCTTCACTATGGTTAAAACCTTGTAAACAGAACAATAAAATTAGCCCACACTTCTGTAAGACTGGATGTGGAAAACAGAATATTTATTTTTCAGCTCTGTGAAAGCATTGTGTCACTTGGGCAACACTGGAGCATAGTGACTCCATCATAAAATTGAGCCATGGACCCCAGCCCCTGATGTTGTCACTTCCACCCAGATGAGTATCTTACCCCACAACCTGCTAATAGACTGTGTTGAGGTGATGGTAAACCCAGCAATCTAGGCACATATATCAATACATTCCTTGATGGAAGGGGGTGGGAAGGAAACTGAAATCACCACAAATTCTAAATAGACTTACTGCTGTGATCATCTCTACAGCAAAAGCAACACTTCAAAGTATTGCTCAACAGTCTCCATTTGCTTGAGTTCTGGGTCTAAAATAGCATCACCCTAATCTTATCAATTTGAGACTGAAAAAAACATAGACATATTTTCTCTCGCAGCACATGCAATTCCAATTACCAGCCCATGACTGAAAAATAATAAACACTGGGGTTTTTTGATAAACTGAAATCAATTAGTAGTAAGTGACAAATGAGACATAGTATTAGAATAAACTAATCTATAAAAGCAAATAATTGCAAGTGCATGAGGAAAGGGGAAAGGAAGATTTCTGAATCCTAAGATCCTAGGAAATCTTGTCACAGGAAACTAAATGTGTGTGGTACATGGTTATTGCATATTAAATAATATTTTATACAGGTCTCTACTTTAAGCTTTAACTAGGAGGGAAGTATCAGACGTATTCCTCACTTTCTCACAGATACCAGGAAAGTCAAAGACAAATTTGGAACCTATAGTTCCCATTGACTGTACCTTTTAATTTTATGTGTGTGAGAAAGTATGTTTGTGTTTTAATTAACCTTACCTTCACTTTATTTTACTTTTTCTAACTATCGATACATATATATTTATATCATTTTATTATATCTGTTGCTAGGCTTCTTCAAGTTCTTCAGAATGGGGATAAATGTATATGTCATTGAATCCAAGACCCTCTTACTACATGATGCAGCTTCATTTTACACATCACTAGGACATGGAGGATCAACTATGAACACACTACCCTTAGGGTTTGGGCATATTCTTGCTTGTGAGACACTTCTGGTTTCAAAAACAATTATGAAAACTTTGAATTGGTGAAATGCAGCAATATTGTTCTCATGGGAACATGTGATTTCATACTGGGCTTTAAAGGACAAAGGCAAAAACTCCAATTGTAGAGATGGGCCCTACACTTGCTGGCCAGCATCTTGTCTATTTCCCGGTTTTACAGATGAACAAATGCAGGAGAAGAAAACAGTCTGATTTATCAAAACAATTTAACATCTCACTGTAACTTGAAGGCCCACATGACAAAACAATGTGCCCATTAATTACTCAAAGAACGAGATTTTTTTTTACCACAAACGCATGTATTAATTTAAACTAAACCCAGACTCTTTAAACTTGATTCAACTGAATATTCTTACACCTCATTTTTCCTATAAAAGGTAAGCTACTTTCATCTCAAATATGTCAGTGATTTTTGAACAGTTCTTACCATGTCAAGGTTCTGTTCTTGCCATGAAACATTCAACTATATAGAAATAGTCCATGATAATGTGCAAAATTGGCTTTTTAGGTTTTCACATCTAGAATAGATAATTTTTACAAGGGCTTTGTAAAACTCTAGTAGGGATGAAGACTATAAGTTCTCCTGACACTACACGAGGCATAATGTGCAACATTATGGGTGCAGAGACAAAATTGAATCATTTGAGTCAGAATTATTACTTATTGCTAACCAGTGAATATGAGTATATCCCTACTGTTTACCTCTTAAAGTGTCTCTATTACCTCTTAATTATCTTTCTCCCTATAACATTTCAAACTGAGTGGTATGTCTTTTTTAAATTTTATTTATTTTTGTTTGAAAGGCGGATCTTTCAGTGAAAGGAAAGATTTAAAAAATGCCTTCCACCTGCTGATTTACTCCCCACATGGTAACAATGACCAGAGCTGAGCCAAAGGCAGGATACAGGAGCTTCTTCCAGTCTCCCACATGCGCACAAGGTCCCAAAGAGTGGGTGAATTCTCCACTGCTTTCCCAGGCCATCAGCAGAGAACTAACTCAGAACTGGTGCAGTCAGGACATAGACTGGTACCCATATGGGATGCAGGCACCGCACGGTAGGGGATTAGCCTGATGCGCCCTTGTGCTGGCTCCTTGAATGGTTTATCTTCTAAACATGTCTTTAGCCTCAAGTTTTACTCCAAACACAGAAAAGCCAAACCAATGACTAAATTTTCAATATGTGTATATATGTACGCATATACACATTTCTACAAATATACACCTACTTATGGAGGCTCTTCAAAAAGTTCATGGAAATGGAATGAAAGATGTTTATTTTCATGTATAATTCTTTCATAATATGTACTTTTCCCTTAACTTTTTGAAGGCCACAGATACACACTCTATTTGAAAGGACTCCAGAGTGAAATTTTTAAAAACTGGTAGTAAGATAATTGGCAATAAGAATAGTTGGAAGTTAACGGTGACTTTGTCTGAACACACAACATTTAAACGTTAATGATGGTAGAAAGCTAATTAGTGAAATTTAATTAGATGTATGAAAAATGGTGTAATGAGAAGAGTTTGAGTGTATTTAATTTTTAATACAGATCCAAACTCTGAAGTGGGAAACCAACTAAAGCCAATCATTGTAAAAGGTAGACTGACACATGCTAAAGACTGCCCTTTTAACACATGGAACAAATTGGTGGCTAAAATTAAATACGGTAATATATTCTCTTGTGCCTTAAAAGAAGTAACAGATGTAAAATGCAATTATCTAAACTACTTGAAGACAAAATTTTGAAATGGAAAGGAAGGCAAATATATATGAAGAATGATCCCATGGAAAATAATTTGAAAGATGGATTGAATGTTATTACACGCAGATAAGCATCCCCAGCAGGGGATCCACAGGCCAGAGAAACCTAGAGAGATGCAAATGTAAACGGAGCCACTTCAGGGATAGCACCCAGTGGCACTGAATCTGATATCGGGGCAATATGATACGGGAACCGAGAAGGTCAGGGCCATTTCAGGGCATATATGTTACAGAGAAGTCGATAGCTCCCTCCTTGTGCACATGATATTGAAATCACACCCAGAGCTGGGAGGGTAAAGGTCCTGTTCAGAGTGGATCACAATCCTGGGAACACAGTATAATCACCTGAAGAACTTCAAAACCCCATGCCAGGGCCCTGGCACCAAGGATTCCAGTTTAGTAGGTCAGGGGAGGGGCCTGAGTGTTTGCAACATATCCCTGGCTTGGAAAGATGGTAGAGAACTAATTTCCCATTAATTGGTTCTGGCTTCTGCCAACTGGCAGATTTGTCTTTTTCTTGGAAGGGTATATAGCTTTATGTTCTCACATGGTAGCCTTCAAAGTAGAAATATGATGTTGGCACACATTGTAAATCAAACGCAATATCATATTTTGAATAGATCAGAATTATGTTATCTTAGGCACCACAATCAAGTTCACAGTGTTTTTCAGTGCCTTCTTTGCACTGTAGACAATTATTACAAGTGCCAAGCATTGGAAAAGCATGGCTTTATGATGCCTTGGCAGGGACCTTCTCCTCACAGCCACGTCAGAGCAACACAAGAAGCTGGGAACTTGAAATAGGATGCACTCAAATGTTAATCGTATCTCTCAGCATTCTCAAAAGCAACAGAAAAAGAATTCCTAACAGGCTATTCTCTGGAAAATACAGACCCAGCTTGATGCCACCATCTAGGCACGCCTATTACTCCAAACCATACCTCAGAATGGTTCTGTGAGAACCTCATAGCTCTTAGGTACAGACTGCACGGACTGTTTAGCCCCGCACCTGCCTGGCGGACATCCTCAGCTCTGGCTGCCAGTGTCTGGCTGGAGCTCCACCACCACCCCTGCTACAGCTTCTACAGCCCAACAGAGTCTGTGTCTGTGCTACCGGATCACCACCTGCTGAATCTAAACCCATGGGACAAGACTCCCGGATTGCTGCTGGCTCTTGACCAGGCCGGCAGAACCCACATCTGGTACCTCCCACCTCCCTACTGGGACTTGTCTTCAAAATGCCTAAGGTGTATGGAATTCTTCAAAGTGGCTTTGTTCATTGAGAAGCCAAAACTGAAACAAGAATGATAAGTAACCACAACAGTATCTTTTCCTGGAATTAAGCAACGCAGTGGGAAGTTATTTGCTTTGTATTTTACTTTCAAGCACATAGTTTGCTGTAGTTGAGACTAAGCCTACTTTCAAGCTTCCGGGTTCATTTCAAGTCATGTTGGATTCATCAGTCTCCCAGGCAAGCAAATATTTATTAAGTGCTGAAGCAGAGTTGCTTGATTCATACAGTATACTGAGCTCTTATGCTGGTTCTCTATACTGTATGGTCTGTTCCACTAAAATTCGCCAAGTTTGAGTGTGCATTACGTACAAGCAGAGTATCAATACATCTTAATTACATTTGGAATATGAAATAATCCGTGCTCATTACCACACTCTGAACATTTATTCTAAATTTTCCATTTTAAAGCAAGAGTACATCTCACTTTTAGAGGCACGTATGTCAATATATACCAGGAAACCATGAGGCATAATGTTTTTCTGTGGCCTTAACATCTTACCTTAACCATGATAAAAAAATTTTTGTGCTGGCTCAAAAACAACTCTGAAATTTCTTCTCCCTGCATGTGATGGTTTCATTATTTCTAAAACATTTTCTGATCCTATAAATTACAGCGTTTCCAGCCATTTGCTGGCAGACGCTTTGACGGGAGTGGTTAATACATACTTTTTTCAGGAATAACTGAATGGTGTGATTTCAAACCTATAGTCAATGTTCAGTAGCATAGCCTTATTCTTGACAGGTGAACTCAAGTCTCCACTTGGGATATATTAGGTTATTATCTCAAAAATAAAACCAAAATGATCTTCAACCAAAGCTTTCTCAAAATCACTTCTTTCAATGTTTTTTTCTCATGAGAAGGAAAGCAAGTATATTAATCAAAAAGCAAATATTGAGTCCAAAGTAGAAAAAATATAAAGAAGATAAACCCTAGGTACAGTTAAGAGAAATCATTTTGGGGCAGAAACTCCATAAACCCTCAAACTGCCCTCTGTGTGGAAAACTCTATAACTCAGGTTATTTTTGAAATACAAAGTGTATTTCCAAATGTAAAAGGTTTTGATTTTAAGCAAAGAGTGATCACAAACAATACTTTCGTGAGATTGTGTGCATATTTCTGAGGACAAACACACAGTTTTCAACAGATTTCAAAAAAGGTAAGAAATAAGGCAATGGAGGATGAAATAAGGAGATCTTTGCCTGTTCCCAAGGTGGGTGCCTCACTTGCCATCATTGATCAGCTAAATCAAACAATGAAGGATTAAGTCCATTTCCACACTTAAAATTTCTCGGGTGACCTATTTTTCATAGTTCTTAGCTATGAGGCTCCAAACTGTGTTATCTTAAATGGATTTCTTGTAGCAGACTGATTTACTCTTCTACTTCTTCCCCAGCGGTGTGTCCAGAGGCAGGACGCCACAGGGTACTGACAGACGAGAGCACCCTGGCACCACCCACAGGCTGCATCACCACCACATGGTGGCAGATTGGGAACTGGCTCAGGGGCAGAGGTATCCCAGCACAGGGGGAGGAGTAATCATGTCACGAGAAAGGTGGAGTAACTAAGGCATGCGAGGTCTTCAAAGGCATTTTTAGCACTCTGAAATGCTACTTGACAGTTTAAGAGTACAGAACTCTCCTCTGATACTTTCCTCTGTGTTTTCACAAACTTCAAAGAGCACAGTTGACATTAGGTGTGCGGAATGATTCTTTCAGAAACAGTAAAATTATCCACATGCTATAACCCAGATAACCCAACCTTCATCCAGTATGTGATTACAAAAACGTTCACAACTGAATTAAGCCACTAACTTGTTTTATAAAGATCAGTGCCCCCTGATGGTACCCTATGATCTAAGGAGTCCCTACAGTATCTGTGTAACTTGCCTACACACCACTACACCAACAATACCCTGGAACATGAGCCCCATAAAAAGGAGACCTGAAGTCTGAAAGATCTTACACCTGAATCCCTCTCCTAGCAAGAGACCGGGCTTGTTCCCACAGAAGAGATCCTAACAAATTCTATTACAGAAGTTCAAACCAAAAGTCCCTTACCTCCTCACCCAGAAACTGAAGACTTCATGTTTAGAGAATATGTTTAATTCTAGTGGTAGCATCTTAAGACTTCTATGACTGAACTTGCAGAGTGCATAGGGTGAGTATCAGTTACTCCATGTCAGGGATGAGCAAATAAAGCATCAACAGTTGCAATGGTTTGTTCAACATCACTTGGGATATTGTGAACACAAGGTCAATGCTCTTTTAGTTGTCTGCTGTTCTGGATCTTCCAAGCAGCCACAAGACGCAGAGACAGCCACATCTTCCTTGGCAATCAAACCCAGAAACACATCCAGTTGGTAACAAGAGCAACCATTAGAAAAGCTTCTCCCATCACAGGATTTTCCCCAAGTGCCCAGCCTTACCATTCTGCCCTAATACCCCAGCAGAGCCAGGGGACTCTTGCTGCCTCCTTTCACCAACTCAGATTTAAATTAGGTGTCAGCCTTTCTCAACTCACACCGATTAGTGATGACAAATCTCCTGAAATATTCAACAGTGAAATTTAATGATTTAGAGCAATAAAATATGTGCACATCTTATACTTAAGGTTTGTAAGATTTTTAAAAAAAAGTTTTTCAAGTGTAAAATTACTCATTAGTTGATGGAACAGGAAATAAATCAGTGTTAATTTTATTTGCTCACAAAATCATTAGGTTTCATTATAGTTCAAATAAACCACTCAGTATTCTAATTGAATTTATATGTAAATTTATTATATTTTCACATAAAGGGAACACAATATTGCCAAACTTTAAATGGTGTAACTGGTTTTAATATTAGTTTTTGAAAAGGAGGCAAACTCTCAGAAGTAAATGAAGCACTACATGTCAGTTAAACAGAAGGTTGTCAAAATTATTTCTGGGGTAGGGGGAGCCTCCCAGTAAAAGAAGAGAAGCCATAGCTTTCACACACACACACACACACACACACACACACACACACACACTTCAAGGGGAGAGAATCCAGAATTTAAATAATAATAGGAGGAAGGAAAAGAAGAAGGAGGAGGAGGAGGAGGAGGAAGAGAAGAAGAAAGGCACAGCACAGTAGCCTAGTGGCTAAAGTCCGCGCCTTGCAAGCCCCAGAATCCCATATAAGTGCCAGTTCACATCCCAGCTGCTCCTCTTCCCATCCAGCTTCCTACCTACAGCCTGGGAAAGTAGTAGAGGACGGCCCAAAGCCTTGGGACCCTGCACTCATATGCGAGACCTGGAAGAAGCTCCTGGTTCATGGCTTCAGATCGGCACATCTCCAGCCATTGTGGTCACTTGGGGAGTGAACCAGAGGACAGAAGATCTTTGTTTCTCTTTCTCTATGTGAAATCTGACTTTCCAATAAAAATAAGTGATCTTTTTTTAAAAGTAACAACAAAAGAGAACGTTTGTAATGAAGCATTTTCCATAGGCAATTATGCCCAGTTTCTGTTTTCCAGAAACTTGGCAAGCAGTTCCACCCTTCTAGAGTTTTCTTTGCCTCTTTTCCCCAACTGAGATATGTTCCTTTGTGTCTGTTTCACATTATCACTCACTTTCTTACACCTGAGGTAGAATTGTAGGATGCACTGGCACAGGTGTAGGAAAAGCTCTCCCCACTTCTGCTTCATGTACATTCCATGTCCTTTGTGTCTCCCTGGCAACACCACATAGGAGCCCAAGAAACACTTGTTTGTGCCCTCAGCCTCCTTACCTCAACCCCCTCAAGTCTCCAGCTGGCTCCTTCTGAAATCAGCTGGTACATCAATGCCTTGGTGCTTTATCTCCCCTTACCTAAGTGTCACGCAATAATTGTCTCCTGTTCTTCAACATATATGGCTTTAAAAACGAAGTTGATCAATCAACTACATGCTTAAGAATATCTGTGCAGGGCCCGGCGGCGTGGCCTATTGGCTAAAGTCCTCGCCTTCAATGCCCCGGGATCCCATATGGGCGCCGGTTCTAATCCCAGCAGCTCCACTTCCCATCCAGCTCCCTGCTTGTGGCCTGGGAAAGCAGTCGAGGACGGCCCAATGCTTTGGGACCCTGCACCCACGTAGGAGACCTGGAAGAGGTTCCTGGTTCCCGGCATCGGATTGGCGCGCACCAGCCCGTTGTGGCTCACTTGGGGAGTGAAACATCGGATGGAAGATCTTCCTCTCTGTCTCTCCTCCTCTCTGTATATCCGGCTTTCCAATGATAATAAAAAAATCTTTAAAAAAAAAAAGAGTATCTGTGCATTTGTATAAAACCCGTTCCCTACCCATGCACTCACCCATTCCACAGACTTGCTAAAACCCTCCTCTGACCTGAAGGAACTCAATCTAGCAGGAAATTCTATGTGCAAAATAAATCATAGCTCTTCAGATTACACACAGCACCAGCTACTGCAGAAATACACACATAGCAACAGCTCAATTTACTGGGTAACTTAGAAGTTTTCAAAAAGAGATGGCCTTCACAGGGAATTGGATGCCCTCTGAGGTCGAGTACTCTGAGGTCACCCACCCCCAACCGGAGCTTCCGCAGGAGATGGAAGAAGTCCAAACACTACCGTGCAGAAACCAACGTCATCGGAAAGACAACCAGAAGCCCTGAGCGGTCCGCAGAAACAGAAGAACAATAAACGTCCTTCGGGACCAGGGAGGAGAGCTTTCTCTGGTCCGAGCCTGGCTCCACCTCTGGACCCCCACCCTCCCTTGCAATGACCATCAGGATAGCTCCCAAAACCCCTCATAGCAAACAATCATACAAACTAAAAAAAACCTAAAATAAATAGACAAACAACAAAAAGTAGAGCTTGGAATCTGACAGGAAAGAGCTGGCATGGATTTGCTCATGCCTCGCTGGGTGGGACACAAAGATTACTCACTCCTCACCATGGTGTTGAGGATTTTCCTGCACACACCCCCCAAAAAAAATGTTCTGCACCTTAATTGTTGACAAATGTCTTGTTAGAGTTACAAGCCAGTCTAGATTATCCTAAAATCTGCCAAGATCAGCAAAATTATACTTCAACACAACAAATGGCTAAATACTAAAATGAAATAGACATGAGACAGCTGAATGGTACCTTATAGCCATTTTAAGGTATATAGCAGCCGGTCCTGTATACAAACTAAAATTGAAATGTCAATGAGCTAATCAGAGGTTGTGGTTAAGAACTTGCTTCTTTTTTTTTTTTTTTTAACATACTGGTTACTCAAAACCATGTCAATTCCATAATGTTGCAAATTGCTGTTGATGTTATATTGGGACTCTTAATTGACTGGGATGATATTCTACCAGCTCTAACTTCGGACCAGAAATGGTCTCCCCAAGAAACTGTTCAACCCATCTGGACAATAAGTAGCTGGACTCTATGCTTGGTATATGTTTGCAAGGAAAGAATCTTGATTGAATTTGAACTGTAATACTGCACCAAGGTGGAGGAATCCACCAGGGGGGAGGGGCGTGGGGAGGGGGTGGGGGGATTCCCAGAGCCTATGAAACTGTCACATAATGCAAAATAATTAATAAAAAAAAAGAAGTGGCCTTGTAAGTTGGCCCCTGTAACATGGATAGTGGGATATGACAGGCATATTAGAGTCAGTTGCTTGTTTCAGTTGGGATAAATGGAAAGACATTTTCACACACATGCCAGTAAAGTTGCGGAGGTGCAAATAAAGTAAACTTCAAAATCTATGTGAGAGAAATTTACACTTTCTGACCCAGTGGAAGGACATCAATCAGCTTTTGGCATCCCCCTACCTGACCTCACTGTCCTGTCAGGCACCTCTCCACACCTTCACCAACAGTGATTTAAATAGATTTTCCTTCCCCTGAGTTTTCAGACCTGCCTGTTAACATCCCCTTCTTCACACCTGATAAATGAGCCAGTGATTTTTTTCTTGTGGAAATACAGCTGTAAAGGTTCAGAAATAATAAATTAAAATTTGCTGTTGCCATCAAGGTTTAAAATAAGCCAAAGACTGACTATTGGCAGAACAGTTAGTACTAGCTTATGATGGAATATGTTTCTACCACTTTTGTTCTAACTCTTGCCAGTGGAAGGCAGGGGATGGGTTTTCCAAGAATCCATGGTCAGACAATTCCAACATGGTGGCATGATGTTGGCCCAATAGCTAAGTATAGTTTGGAAGGTTTTATCCACAGCTTCTGGTTTTTCTAGTTTCCTTCAAAAGTGAAAATTAAAATGGGCCAAATCCCTGTTCCTCCTCATCTACATTCTCCCTGTATGTCGTTAGCAGAATTTGTGAGCAGGTGATCCCCCGATCTCCAGATGATCGCCCGATCTCCAGGTGATCCCTGCACATTTCCAGTATGAGATTTCCCTTGCACTATTCCGAGGTTGTACTGACTGTGTCTTTACATGACCTCTCAAGATCCCTAACCCAAAGTCAAACATTCCAGTTTTGAATGTTATATGTTGTGTATAAACTAAATTGAAGTATAGGTGAAGTGGTCACAGAAGGTGGCTGGGAACTCGCATTTACTTTCAACATGTTGGTTACTCATTACTATGTCAATTAATTCCATAATGATGTAAATTTTTGCTGATGGTATGATGGAGCTTTCAATTGACTGGGATAATACTCTGCTAGCTCTGTCTTCAGACCAGAGAGGGTATACCTAAGAAGACGTTGAACTTGACTGGACAATAAGATGCTGGACTCTATGTTTGGTGTATGCTTGCAATGGGGGAATCTCAACTGAACTTGAGCTGTGGTTATGCAACAAGGTGGAGGAATCCACCATGGTGGGAGGGTTTGGGGAGGGGTGGGAGAACCCAAGTATCTATGTAACTGTGTCACATAATACAATGTAATTAATGAAGTTAAATAATAAAAAAAAAAAACATTTCATACTACACTGTGTTGATCCTGTATACCATGTCTCCTTCTCCAAGCCTTCTTGCTCAACGATGGATGCATGTATCCCTCCAATGCTCACTCTGCTCTCTTTTATTCATGAGTTAACAATACATTTGCTTTCAAACAATTCATAATACTGTAGGAAAATCAGGAAAGAATCCAGTAGTTATTAACAAGCATCACATATTATTAGAAGATAAATGAAGACACAGCAGGGATCTTCTTATCCCACGCACCAGGCCAGAGAAAATGTTCTGGAGGCCATTCCAGTAAGCTAAGCCCAGAGGGTAAAGGCTCATTTCCCAAGAAAGAGCAAGCAGGTGTCTGAGCTTCTCTGGTCACATCTCCCTGCCTTTTCCTCCACCTATTGCTCTGCTTTCATCTGGGGTTCTGACTCCTCAGTGTTTCCTCTGCCCACTTCCCCCCCGTAACAGAGCCTGCCTCCAATTTTAACCACCTGCATTATGAAGTGATGATCCACTCTAAACTTCCTGTTCAGAACCCCAGCTCCCTGCAATACAGCCCTCATGAAGAGCACACCATCTTTATCTACCTCCTGAAAAGCAGTCCCTTCAAAATTTCCAGCTATACTACTACCTTTTCCCCAGAAATTATACTTCAAAATTTTAAGAATAATTTTGTCCTTTTCTGTTTACTGTCTTCTGAATTTTACAAATTAAGGAAGAGAATTACTATCTGTTGTGACTTTTTTCTCCTATTCTAAAACCTCTAGTATACTCTTCTTTTGCCCTCAAAGTATGCCAAAGTTTTAAGCTACACTTAGAGTTCTGTATAATCTGGTCCCATATCCAACCCCAGCCAAGCATACCATCCACCTTGGCAGCATTTACACACCCTTCAGTAGTTTTTTAAGTGTCTTCCCAAATAATTTGTATAAATTTTATTTCTTTTTATCTACTACAAGGCTGATAAGACACAATGGGAAGGCATTATTACCATCATTCTTTTATGGAAGGTAACATAGAGACTTTGAAAAGTAGATTATATCAGAGCTTCCAATTCTTAACCATAGTTTCTATTGCTAATCATTCCATCACATCATGTTGCATATTTTGATTTGTCTGATACACCAACGGTTGCATTTGTATGTTTCAGAGTCTTGCCAAAGTGTGAATTCCTAAAAAACAAGAAGGTCCAACATGTTTTTTTCTGTAGCTCCTAAGACTACATAATATCTAGCACTGTTTATGCATAGAATGCCTGAATCTAGCAGACCTGGCTCTTTTGATTAGCTTCTCTTTAAGTCTAAATTTGGAACCCTGGCCAACAGAACCTTCATGATCTCGTGCTTGCTAACCCCTCTGATTCCCCTCTCTGTTTTCCTCCCAGTTCTAGCCACTCTGGCTTTTGTTGTCATTGTTGCTACTCCAGTTTGATGAGCTCATTTCTGCCTCAGAGCTTTGTGTCTGCTGCCTCCTCTGGGTGGAACATTCTGCCCTAGATCTTCATGTGGCTGGCTTGTTCCCACCATTCAGGTTCAGCACACATGATACCACCTCTGAGAAACCTTCCTTGATCACCCAACATAGAGTTGGCCTCTATTTATTGTCCTTCTCATGTCCCATGCTCCTGATGACTTTTCTTCCCAGCATGTATCACAGTCTGAGTTACCAGCTATTAAAGTGCTTACCGTCTGCCTCTCCAACTAGAATGTAAACTCAGTGGGATCAGCAACATCATTGCTCTCATTCTTCTCTGCTTAAATTACCATAATAACTATTGTGAAATGATTGGATAGATGGATGAATGAGCAAATGTATAAATCTTACTTTAGATATCTATGAAATCAAGAGGTTGGAACAGGTAGCCTCCAGGTTCTCACTTGGTCTAATGTTATTTAATGAATCAAAGCTCTTGTCTTTCCATGGGATCAGCTTTGGCTCTTTTATGGGTTTTCATTAGGTCATATTTTCTCTTTCTGTTGCCTTTAGTTCCCTTACTGAAGAGGCTCCCTTGAGTGGAGAAACAATATTGAGAAGAGAAGGGAACAGAGCCGGGTCAAACAATATAGTTCAGGGAAAGAACACCTTGCTTCATTCTGTGATGCAGCTGCCTCGCCTGTCAGCTTTGAAATAGGCTGTAGCTCTCACAATCACATTTGCTATCTATGTTTTGCTTTTTAATATGTTTGCATTATTCTCCCAATATACCCCCTTTGTTTGCCTTTGTCTTGATGACAAAGATAGTTCTAAGGTGGTTATTACTTCTGAGTTTTTCTCAAGATACAAAGTGTACTGGCTGAGAAATTGGTGCCTGTCAAATGGGCACTACTGTTGTTTACATGATGGGACAAGACACTGACAATAATATTGCAAGCTATTTGAGGGGTCTTTGAAAAGTTCATGGAAATGCATGTTATGAAAAACTATGTATTTTAAAATGTTTTACAACAAAATAGCTTTCGTTATTAATCCAATTTTCTAGAACTTTTTCAAGTACTCTTTTATGCATTTGTAATCTTCTCCTTACATGTTAAGCATCCAATTACTGGTGAATTACAGTTTCTCTTGGAAAGTATTGGTTTTAACTATTTTGGGGATAGCAGACACAAAGGCACTATATAACTAAAAGGAAGTTGATGTAAGAGCGCTCCAAGCATCACAAAAACTCAACAACTACTAATAGTAATTCCAAATCGTTGATGATCGTTGACCTTACTTGTGATTGTCTTGAAAAAACAAAATCTACCACTGGTTACTTCATTTGTCAAGAATCTCCAGAAAGAGCATTTTTCAATTTGTTCACAGCTCCTGACTGCGTAACCATTATTTTATCAGCTTTAGACTTTCAATATGTTCTGACCTCAATCACATCTTACATACATGAAGATAAATTGAACATCCCTCAAGAACTCAGCAAGGGCTGATGTCCTTAACACTCACAAAATGAAAAGGTCAGGAAGCAGAAGAAAGCCTCCTTAGAGGGTTCTGCCCTTTCAATTCACATTGCACTCTCAATAGACCATGGCACTGCATTCTTCACTTCTGCTTAGTTAGATCATCAACTTCTAGTCCATGTTTGGGGCTATTGAAGACGCCAACTGAATCAAGCTATTTCCTGCTTTTACACATACATGCCTACACCAGCATCTTAGATTGCCATTGGTAAGTAGCAATTTGAAGAAGACAGAAAAAAGTTTAAAAACTGAGCTTAGACCAAGATGTCAAAGTTTGTGGTGGTCCCTTCCAGCATGGGGTGCTGGTACAACCTGTGTGAGAGCCCTTAGAGGGGAAAGAGAGCACACTGGGATTACGTCCAAGGACAGAGGGGTCTCCTCTTAAGCCAGATCCACTATGCCGGATTCTCTGCCTCCCATCTGCTTAAAACCCAGATATGTGATTACAGAGATATGATAAATGGATCCCAAGGACTATATCAATTAAATTAATAACCTAGAATTTCAAAGACAACGATTCTCAAGTCAAAAGATTAATAATAATGCAATATTTATAGGAAAAGTGTGAAAAATCTATCTTCTAATAATGAAATGTATTAAGCCACCTCAAATGTGCCAAATTTAATTGATGACCATAAATAATGCTAGAGTATATTATTAAATCTAACCTCTCTTTAAAATGGCTGCACTGAAACAATAAAAATCAAGATATTTTCAAAGCTAAAATGTAAATACTATAATTGGTTTTGCTGTGAGCCATTTTGCTTTTCATGAGAATATACTGGTAGAGAAATAATTTATGAAAATAGGAGAAATATTTATTGTAGCCTGCCTGATTATATCCAACTATCTTTTCCCCTAACTCTCCCCTCAAAATTGTTGTCTAGTACAAATTTTAAAACATCAAATTTTTCAAAGTCAAATTTGCCATTATTTTACAGTGGTTGATGTCACTGCAGTAGCCAAGCCTGAGCTGGAGCTGAGGACGAGTACCTGTGCTTGTGCTCATGGGTGTTCACGGCTCAGTTGCAGGGTGTACCATTTGTGCCAAGCAGTGTTAGATGGCAGATCTTAGCACTGGGCAGTGCATCCTTTTGCCAGCCACATGTGTCAGCATTGTTCTCATGCTGCTTGTCTTGTACTGCAAGAATTAGGGCTGTTTGAGTCCAAATTCTCTAGCAAACAATTTGTCTTTACTCCACTTACACATACTCTCCTTGACATTTATTTTTTCTTTCTCTTTATTAAGTGAAGGAAATTCTACGTGTTTTCTTGACAAAACTCTCACTTCTTTATTAAGTATTCATAAAAGCTATTATTAAGCCTACAATTAAATTTCAGAGAGGTCAATATTTTTCCTCTTAGGCTAATTGGTATACAAGAAGGAACATGGAATTAATGTTTCAATAATCTTCCTAGATATGCAACTTGGGAAATTTCTTAATCTTTCAGACACACAGTTTCTGTTTCTTTAAGAAGAAAAACAGACACTTTACTTTGGATTTTCTTGTAAGGATCAAGATGATCCATGTAAAAGAGCCTAGCACGGTACTTGGCACACTCTGTGCTCAGTATATGACACTGTAATCATCAACACCATCATCACTTCGAGCAGATGGAACATGCCGCTGCACCACTCTGTGATGGTTTCCATGAGCTTCTTGCCTTTTCAATTCAAGACATACAATTGTCTATGCTGGGACATAGGAAGGCATCCCAAGACTTCTGCATCATCTCCCACACAGCCTGTCAGAAAGCCACTGTTTCTGGTGTATAATAGCAGTCTGATGGCACTCCATCCTCTGCTCACGAGTGCTGAGGAGGTCTGTGGTATTTTGGTGCAGAACATTCAAGAAAATTATGTATCAGCAACAAAACATCAATGCAGAAATTGACCTTGGAAGTTTGAAGCTTGACAAGGTAGCCCTCACAGAAGTTTAAATCTTTTTCAGACTCTGCCCAAAGAGTTCAGTTAGCAAATAAATGGCCCCAGTGTTTGATTTTCCTCATTTCACATAAATAGTCCCTTTTTCTGGATGAGCAGTAATTTCCCTGGGTGGAATAACATATCCCACCTTACTTCTGATGCATGCAAAATCTCTGCCTCACCTGCAAGAAGAGAGCTGCGGATGATGAAGAAGGTGAGGGACCGGGCAGTTTCATACACATGTGTTTTTCCCATAAAGCAGCATATGTTTTTCAAGTTGATGTTGGCCAGATTAAATTGATCAGGGCTTTGCTTACTGGGAGTAAAAGAAATTTCTGGACTATCTCAAAGTGTAGTAGTAATCAGACAGGTGATAGCCCTGCACTGAGAGAATACTAACCACATGAATATTTTTAGATGGATGATGGGGTGTGGGTGTATTTTCTCTGCTAGGATGGCAATATGGCAGTGAAGATTGCTGGGTATGCATGATCATTTTATATCCAGAAATGAGATACTACCACTATTCAAATAGGGATGGAAAATCTATCACTTGGGAGACAACTCTTTGAATGATTACAGCCCTTTATTCTAAAATGAAGTGCCAGGGACAATCATCCAGGCCTCCCTTCCATGATTCCTGATGGTCAGAAGAAAATGGGAATTCAGGAGCTCAAGGCCATGCAGGTGAGGTCAAATCTGGCGCTGCAATGTCGTGTTGCCAGTGACTCATGCTGTGCTTTTCCTATGGGAAGCTTCGCCTCAAGCAAACTGAACCACTTACTTCGAACACCCTTTGCAATCTGTTCCTGCTTTCCCAGCAATGCCCTCACTACCTGAGGAAACCCTACCACCCAAGGTTCAGCTCAAACACAACCTTCTCCTGTGAAAGGTCTGTGTTTTCCTTGCCAAAAAACATCTAACTCAACTTCCAGAGTGTGTTCTTGCACTATGCTGTGCAAGTCATATATTTCCACAGATACAGCTTTTTAATATGTAGTTTATCCCTTCCCTGTCTGAAAATCCTGGAGTAAAATTTTCTCTTATTCAACCCTTGTAGAAACTCTGTTTTTTTTTTTAATGAATGGCATGTATTACATTAATTTCCTTTCTCATATAGTCAAAGCTACAATCAACTCAAACCATGCAAGATTTAGGATTGGCCAGATTTTATAGCTCCAATACATCACATTTTTATTGTCTACAAAGTAAAACGTCCACAGAAGTTAGGTGGGGAAGTTGACCTCAGGATTTGCTATGTCTAGAAAATGACTTGGGTGCTTCCCCAAGGTCTACATGTTAACAGTTTTGTCCCCAGATTGTGTGATCTGAAAAAAGGTAGAAGCATTACACAAAGGAGGTCATGAGGTCATTAGGAGTGCACTTTTGGAAGGCAGTTACAGAGAGAAAGGGAGGGGGAGAGCAGGGAGGTGGTCCTCCTCCAATTACTCCCCAGATGGCTACAATGGATGGAGCTGGAGCTATGCCAGATGGAATCCAGGTGCCAGGAGCTGTGAGCTGCTTCCAGGCCTTGCAGATGGATGCGGGATCCCAAGCACTTATGCCATCTTCCATACTTTGCTAGGTGCATTAGCTGGGAGTTGTATCAGAAATGGAGCAGCTGGCACTCAAAGCATCAGCCAAATAGGATGTCAATATCTCGGGCAATAGCTTAATCTGCTAGCCACCACATTGCTATGTCACTAGGGCACAACACTGGGTCCAAGTAGGTAGTGCTTATATTCAAGAGAGGTTCATTAGAAAGGCCAGAATTTGAACCCATTCACCCACTGTGCCCACACCTGCCCTCACTATGTGATCCTTACTTTGCCTATACTCGGCCATTGCCATCCAGTGCCCTCACAAGAGGCTAAACCAATGGGACCACCCAATCTTGAACTTGGACCTCCACAACTGTTAGCCTAAACACATCTTATACATTTCTAAAGGGAGCTGCCTCCAATATGTACTCCTTCTAGTGCACAGCCCTAGTCCTCCTATGTGCACAATGGATTCAATAATTTCAAGTTCAGAAGAAACTGCTGCTACGTGGGCGACTCAGTGCTTCAGCACTCTTTGTTTACAGGTACAGATATTGATTTCATGATGCGGCTTTTTGGGTTGCCTCCATGTGTGTCAATGGGAAAGCTGTTTTTTTAGAAGTGGGATTTAGAGACTAACAGAATGGGAAAGAAGATAAAGCAAAATAAGGGGCATATTTTTGGAAGACTGGTCAGTGAGAGGTGCCAGAAAGCATCAGCCCCTTTTCCATGAGCCCTGGCCTGTGGGCCACACTGACAGGAGCTGCTTTCAGGCTGAAGGAAGGATCTTTATTGGCCACAGCTGCACCTCATCCATAATGTATGAGCCTGAAGACAGGGCAGGAGCCTACACCCAGAAGCTGCTCCAAAAAAATGGTGAAAGACCATGTGAAATGGCGTATTGCCCTAAAGTGATCTCTTCCTTCAGACTTGATCAGTTCATCCTGGTAAGACATCCTCAGCATTCTATCTTCAGAGACACGAGAGCGGAGAAGGAGAGGAGCAAGAAAACATAAGAGAAAGTTTAAGGCTATTCGAGAGACGTTTTACATTGAGGTAGGGGGACAATGAAAGCTCTCTGTGTGTCAAACAAGAAGATGAGATGTCAAACCTGAGTACTCCAAGAGCCAGAGAAGTGAGGAAACATACCCGTGTCACCCAGCAGAGCCACCGGAATGACAGTCCAGAGCTCCTGCTTCACCAGCCCAAGCTGTCATTCTTCTGTCCCAACATCATGAAATAGTCCTTGACTAAATGCACTGCACTTTCTCAGAGCAGAATAAGCAAGTGCTTATCACTGTGCTTATCACTGCATCACTGTGCAATGAATTTGAACAATTTATTTTTTGTGCTACTTTTATTAATCCCTAATATTTTGGATAATAACCATTAAAAGCAGTGCTTTTGTGTGAGAGCTAATCAACTTTTCCAGTCCAGGACCGCAGAGTAGATACCTTAGCTTTTGGGCTCCAAGCCTCAACACGGAAGATGTTTTGGGGGCAACTTATCCAATGACTTAAATTAATACCATTTAAAATCTTGTAACTGTTCTAAACAGCAAACAGTACAAAACCAGGGGCAGGTCAGATGCAGAGACCACCATTTTCAGCCCTCAGGTTAGAGGATTGAGTCCCAAGCAATACAATGGAATCACAGGCTATACTGAACACCTCATTCTTAAAGAAATAAAATGCACAAAGGATTTGATTGAGTTGTATATATTTTGGATTCTATAACTACAATCTGCACTGTGGAGTAAGTCATTCCCTCAAAGTGTAGTAGGGTAGGTGGAAACCCATCCATGCACACAGAGGTGTCACAAGTAGCAAAATCAAAACAACTTCTGGCCACGATCCTGGGAACTATTTAACACCAATAACTCTCCATGTTAGCCTTTCTCTGACTCTCCATTCATTTCAAATATTTCTACCACAAAAATCATCATTAGATTACCTTTTCCCTTTAAAAATAAATAGTAATCGAGCATTCAGGTAGAGAAAATATTCTAAGCCTGTTGCATAGACAGAATAACAGGTGTTGTCAAAGTTTCCAGAGGTCATAAACTACTTTTTGGGCAGTTCAAAGCAGGCAAACATACATACACACATCAAATATCTTGATCCACTAAGGGAAAGACATGGATTCAGCAACTTCAGCTTGGAAACAACCTTTGGCTTCTTTATCGAAACAGATAACCCAACCAGCTCTCTCTCACTTGCCTTTCAAAGATGCTACACCATTAATAAATTAGAGTTGTCTTAGTTTTTACATTGATACTGATGTCCTGGTGAGCTTTATTCTAGTGTACTCATTCTTAGCTTCAACTGAATTTCAGAATTCCAAGTCTCATCTGTCTTTTCTACCCTTACACTGAAGTGAATTGAAGGTCACTTTTTAAAGCACGGATTAAGGAGTTACACAAAACTCTTCTTACTCCTGTCAGAGTAAATTATGAACAACTGGAACGACTTTGAAAACATGAGTAGTAGTGTTTTTTAAGGAAGGGGCATCCAACTTCCATGCTGAATGATAAGAAGAGCCTCAACCACAAGATGAAACTTCCATCATCATCTCTACTGAATTTCCAACGGGCTGTCTTTCCTGAACTCAGGACAACATCTAACCCCATGATGGAATCCAGGCAGATGCACATGGTAGAACGTGACTCTAAGAAGACTATTGTCGGTTTACCAGTCTGATCCTTCAGACATCCATCCACCAACCTAACCAATCCACAATGGTCATTTCTGGATGAAAAGACTTTGCTTGTAGGTTTCCTCAGGACTTCACCACTATTCTTTGCAGACATCATGCTCAGGGCATTTCAATGCTCTGGCAGGCCACATGGACAGCTATTGCCTGGCAAACCTCTATCCAACCCCATCCATTCAGGTTACTCGCACCTTTGGGCATCCCTAGCGTATAGTGTGGGAAAGTGATTTTCAACAGCACTAATTGCAGGATTTCCTGATGATCCATCAGGTAAACTCAAGTCATCTTCAGGACCTGTTTTTCGTCGTCAGGATGCTGCTCCAAGTCAGATGAGGGATGAGGTTGTGAGGATGATTCCTCTATCTCCAATTACTACAACTATGAGAGTTACTTTATAAGCTGAGATTGTATTTAGTATATCTGAAACTGCCACCACTGTCAAGTAAACTGTCCCAAGTAATGACAGCAATACTCTGTTCCAAATGCCCATCCCCAATTCATCCTAATCCAGGTGAGCCACATTCCTCAACACCAACCACTGAGCTAGCCATGGGTCTTACTGACTGGAGATGAAACACAACACAACAAAGAAATCATTACATAATTATGATTACATTAAAATAAATGTCAGAGGGGTGTCCAGAGTACGACAGGCAATCAACACTGCTGTGATGTTGCCGTGTATTAACAGGCCAACAATACATTCCCTGATAAGAGACTTTCAGCTCTCAGCTTCACAACCTGCTTCACCTCAAGGACGGGTACTAAGCCAACATGGTCAGCACTGCGTTCCTCCCCAGGGTCCAGGACAGTACCTGAGATGATGTAACCATTCTCTGATGAAAGAATAAATAGTGAATGAATGAATGAATAACAGAAAACTCCATAGAGAATCTAACATTTTAATCAAAGCCTTAAAGGGTGAATTGAAACTGATCAACGGGCGAGAAGGAATACAAAACAGGACCCAATGGCTGAAGCATGCATAGGTCTGGCAGGGTAGACCCCGTAAAGAAATTCATGTGCAAACACACCCGAGATGGGCAGGCAGGAAGTAACGGGAAGTCAAGCAGATATTGAGGTGGGAATCTGCATTTAAAGAACTTTGCACACCAGAAATGTATCCTAAAGGCATAGGGAATTTGCTGGTTTCTGTAAATACGATGTAATTAAGTTAGCCATTTTCCTTTTTTTTCCCCAATGATAACCAACAGTGGGGTGGAAAGAGAACTGAAAGCTGCCTGGGCCAGAGCCAAATACTCCCAGTGACTTCTTCCCCTGCTTTAAATCCAACACCCCCTCTCCTTAATACCCCCCAGTGGCTATTGTACATTTTCTGGCAACTGCAGCTTCTGTGAAATGAATTCTCATGCCATGACCTCCCTCTGACTTCTGGGAACGCCTCGCTCTGCCGCCTGTATCTTCCCATCGCATGCAATGAAGATCCTAACCAGGAACTGTGGCTGGGATGCAGCATCCCTGGCAGGAATCTTATCATGCTCTGCATGGCAAGACCTCATGAAGATGCCATTGCACCAATTAGTGCAGGGGAAAGGAGGCAGGCACGGGGCTTCTGGCAGCCACACAACCACCTGGATCAACACCAACACCCTGCACGCCCACCACGCCAGGCCTGCAAATTTCCCACCGAACTGCAGACAGCTTTTCCACAGAAGTCTTTCCAGCCCTAACAGCATCTCTGTGGGTGAGCTGGTCTCCTGCCATCCGACGCGGCGCCTCGGTGTTTGGGAGGTCGTGGTTCCCGGGCCCCTACACCCGCGCATTTGATAGGGACAGCCAATCCGCTTACATCAACACCTTCTTCAAATCCTCCCTGCGAGCAGCCTGCAACCTCTGCCCGCTCGCTGTTCTGCCTGCCGTGAGCTTTGGAGAAGAAGAGCCACAGCATCCTTCTGAAAGAGAAGCCAGAAAGAAAGAGTCTTGAACAGAGGGGGGAAGGAGAAAGGTGATCTGGCCCGAACTTGAAAAGGCCCACAGCTAAGAGAGTAACCCGACAGGCTTCAAGATAAAAACCCTTTCTGTCTAATAAAGGGATTATTATGTACTATTTATGTGTGGATTTATGGTTAAAAGACAGGAAACCTGCTACTCCATAGGAATTAAACACACAGCTCTATTTTGCAAACAAGCAGAAAGGAGTGCTACTGATTTTTAAAGCTACAGAGTGAAATTCCATGCTGTGCATCCTAGTCTAAGCACCCAGCCCAGCTGTTCACTCCGTAAAGCCCAGATCTGGAACTCCCAGCACCAACTCCATCCTCCCTCCAGCCCTTTTCCATCCGATTTTCCCTGGTCCTGGAATTCCCTCTTCAGCGTTCTTTGCACTTCACCTGTTCTTAGTTTTGCAGTATGACCCTGGTAACCCTAACACCAAGGCATCCTTGCTCTTATCATCCATACCTTAAATGTAAGTGAATGGAGCAGGCATCCGTCCTGGTTATCACTGGCCAGGACACCCACAATCCATCCAGCAGTGTCTGGATTCAAATCCCCTTCTGATTTGAGTTTCCCATTAGCACAGATAGTGGAAGGCAACACTAACAGGCTCAAGCAGTTGAACTTCTGCCAGCTGGAAGGACACCCAGATAGAGTTCTCAGCTCTTGCTTTGGGCCTGGCCCAGCCCTGGCTATCGCATTTGAGCAGTCAATCAGCAGACAGAAGACAGAATATGTCTCTTTTCTTTTTCTCTCTTTGTCTCTTTGCTCCTTAAGTAAATAAACGTGAACATATAAACATTAGTTTTTAAAATAGAATAACAGGAGTCCAGGAATCATTCACAAGCACCTGGGATAAAAGGATTTTTGGCAGCTTTATTCAAAATCAAAGTAGGGACAAGCAATGTCCATGTTCCTGTAAGCACCTGACAAATAAACTTAGCAACATTTCGAGTGCTTACAGGGTACACAGCAGAAGTTGCTCTTCTTTTTTCCTTCTTTACTTTTATTTGGTCTTTTTTATACTAATGAAAATCGGGCATTGGAAGTAATGCTGCTTTGTGTTTATAATAAAATCTCATTAACTCAGATGCAACTAATTTATAACTTGTGATAATTTTACCACAACAGAGCTGAATTTGCCTAGTGCAATATACAATTTTGCTAAGCAAATTAATAGTCCAAATCAAATTTTAGAAAGATTATTTAATTTCCTCAAGCAAATTATCTTTAAGGACATTATTAGTAGGCATTTGCACAAAGAAAAAAAGGGAAAATTAAGATTCATTTTTGGTTACAGCTGTACAGTGCCTTGTCTAAAACCCTTGGATTCAGATGGGTATTAAAATTCGGCACGTTGCAAAGTTGACAAAGTGAACCTATCTTACATTATGTCCTGAGCTGGATCTGATGCATCATCAGCAACCATAATGCATGATATTTACACTAAATGAGTTAAAGGCATAGCCTCCAAGAACTTAAGGTCAGATTCTTGCACAATATCAGTTCATACGGAGTCCAGTTTTTCATTAAAATAACTTCTTTCTTTCAGAGTTCTAAGCATTCAATCAGAAGCTTAGACCCAAAGACCTGTGCTGAGCTACTAGCACAGATGACGCATCCCTTTGATTAATGCCTATGGGTTAATTGTTCCAAGGGTGACTTTGATATTGATAATATGGTGGTAATAGCAATGGCTGGCATTTTCTTTTTCTCAGACCAGCCTTTGCTTCAGGCAGACCACCTCAACGGCCAGCTTGCTGCGTTTCGGATGCCTGTTAGGGACCCTTTCAAACTTGAGAACTGCCATTAGAAATCTAATTGCCTTCAGAAAGACTATAACTGTACGGAAAAGCAAGGCCCCAATGTCTAAAGTGGGTCTTTCTTTCCACACACATCTGTCACAAGTGGATAATTCCAGACTGTATTTCCACCGTTCCAAGCACTATTGCAGATGCCTGAAGAACTGCTAGAGGGGTATCCATCCATCCACCTGTCTGACCACATCTTCACAAACTGCGGTGATTAATCACACAGAAATCAAGTTTGATCATTGAATACCCCCTCAAAAAGTTGTGGCATTTTTAAATTATAGATTAGAGAATCATCACAACAGAACTTCACCATAAAAGTCACCATGAGACCAACAGGAAGAGGGAGTTTAGAATTCTCACCACTCTCCACTGGGTATCAGCTAAGAGCCTCCGAAAGTTGTGATGGCTTTTCATTTACATGATTCTTCCTATTGTTTTATCCACCCAACAAACTTCCCACAGTGGAAAAGAACTACACTAAATACAAAGTTAACATGACAAAGAGCTAATATTTCCCCCTCTTGAACAGTTTCCTACCGATTCTCTGAAAAAGAGGCTTATGGAAATTGTTTAGTGTATATTGTTTATCTGTTTATCCATTCCTTTTGGGTTTCCAATCTTATGTTCTGGACTTGCCGGTAAGGCATCATTTCATGTGAATTTTTAATATATTTTTTAAATTGTGCAGAGATTTTTCAATAACCTTCTCTTGGTAAGTGAGTTTTCCCCTTTCAGATATGTCCTTGTCAAAGATGATTCTTTTAAAAAGTGTTTAGAAAATATTTACTTTATTACTTTTTTTTCACTGGAGATATTGTTGTAACTTTAAAAAATCTCTGTAATGTCGGTTTTTAAAGAATCACAGATTGCACTAGAAATTTTCATAAAGGCAGGAATTTGGAAACTGTTTTCCTTGTTGTCCATGTGTATACATCAACCCTAATTCACTAGTGGAACTGGAGGTCATTATTTCTAAATTTGCACATTAAAAATAACATCTACTCATAAGGGAATATCTTTTAAACCACAAATGCCAGAAATAACAATTGTATTAAACTGCATTTCATGAATATATAATAAAGTTCAATTTACCACTATTTATCATGTTACTCAAATTAAATCTATAATGGAAGAGAGATTTAGTTCTGTTTTGAAACTAACAAATTCCTTTATGCCGATTGCACAGGATTTATATTAGCTCCAATGCCTCCATGTCAATCTATTTATTTTTTTCCTTAATTACTATTGCTTTCTGTTGTGGGGATCCTAGGGGACAATTCACATCCTTTCATGTATTTTTTAAAGCTTAAAGAGACATGCACACATGTAATACAGTAAAATTACTATAACTTCAGTTATATTTCTTCACAAAGTCTGAGGCTTTGTAAACAGTGGTGTTGTTCCTCATGCAAACATTCTCACCTCCTCGTAAATCCTCTAACTTGTATTCACATACTCTATTGGGGCTTTGACAGTTCCCTCAAGTTGTTAAGAAAATCACTGTGCTGGCAGACAAAGATATTTTCAGAACTAATATTTGTGCTATGCGCACAATTGTATGTAAAAAAATGAAGAAATCTACCAGAAAATCCAAGATACACACATATGCAGTTTCAACAACCTGTACATCTTGGATAAGAAGAAACCAGGAGTTTGCTGAGAGGCTTTGAATGATCAAATTAGTAGGTCTCAGAGAAAAAGGACTACATTGTTAATCTTACATTTAATTCATCAACACCCTTGTTACGGATTTATCCAACAGCTGTAACATGGCCAAAGGTGCCACTGTGACTCCACCTTAGAAAATGACCGTTACCTCTTCAACTCCCCAGACCAGAAATCTAGTTGTCTAACTGTCATAACAACTTCCAAGCCCTCTCCTCTGGTAATCAATTGATCACCAAGACTCAGGTATGCCGTCCCAGGGCACTCTGTCTCCCCTCTAACTAACCCCAAGCTACCCTGCCTGAATTTCAGCTCTCCTGAGGTCTCTCTGATCCCCTCTCTTTCTAGGTGCCAAACTGGCACCCTTCTCACCCAGCCTTTCTGTTGTTCTAGGTTCTCAGTCTGCTCTAGTTTGTTCTCCACACTGTCCAATTGCAATGAGCATCCTAAGAAATTGGATAACTGGAATCTCTTACTCAGGATATCTGATCAGCCCGGCTTGTGTTTAGCAAAAATCTCATTTAGTGAGTTCAACCAGAGTTTCCCTAAGCCCTCGTGTTTCTTCTTTTCAACACATACATTCCCATACCTTGCTCCTTGGCTACAAATTTTCACTTTCCTTTGTTGCCTCAGGGCACAGCCTAGTCTCTATCGTGGTGGCCTGAGTGATGCCTGTCTTACAAGTGTTACAATTTTTTTTTCTCTAACAGCTCCTGTTGCCTGTAAGTAACGGCACCGCTGCTCTTTCCAAATGTTTTGCCTTTGATGCCCACTCTGCATCTGCCAGGATCCAGCTGAGGTCTGACACCTTCCAAAGCGATTCCTGAGTCCTTCTTGGCCATACACAACTGAATCCTCTTTGTTCCTCTCGCTCCCCATCTAACCCACTATCTGATAAAATACATTGTTCTCATCTGCTTACGTGTCTTGCCATTCTCATGTGGAAGTCTACAGATACAAGTTGTATCTTATTTACTATTATATCCCCTATGTGTAGCATCATTTGTGGCATGCAGTAGATGTTTCATCAAATCAACATTTGCTTAACAAATTTGGAAGACCCTGTCACACACTAGAGGTTTTCAAGAAGTTCGTGCAAAATGCACATTGCCAAACAATTATGCACAGATTGCAATTTTTGTGCACAGAAATTAACTTATCTTGTGATTCCACTTTTCCACAGCTCTTTGAAGTACTCTCATATTCATGTATACCTGCCTCTTAGCAGCCCTCATGCTGCGGCAGGCTTCTTTTTGGTGGAAAGAGGCTAGCATGCTCCAACCTCTCTAAAGAGGATTTCTAATGAACAGCATATCTAAAGTCCCAAGTCAAATATATTTCCTTGGGTGACATACAATGACCACCTTTATTGCCATGGTATTATCTTGAGAATGTACAGTTGCTGTTTAGTACTTATCAGGTGGTAGGCTTATCACCAGAGCAGGACCCAAAAAATTCTTGAAGAAACAGTTTCCCAGCAGCTAACTTCCCCAAAGTCTCCTGGAAATACTAAATGAGGTTGGCTGACACAGCTCTTCCAGTAACACTTGCTTCTTTAAATGAACACCAGAGCATTCATTGTTTCTGACAGGAGTCTGGACCTGACCATGGAGGACCGGCAACCACACAAGGAATCAGGAGTCCTTTCCCAGGCTGGGATGCTGAATGCTGGCCCACCAGGCTTTGCCATATTCAGGTTGAGTCAGGGAGGCAACCTTACAATGCAGCATCCATACCTGTTGGAAGAGTACAGAGGAAACAACCAAACCAAATCTCGGGAACTACGAACTTCAACTTCAAGGTGCCCATCATAGAAATCAATGAAACTAAAAGTGCCCCTGAAAGACAAGGCACTTTTCACAGGCCACACCCAGGAAAAAGAAGAATGAGGAAAGCTAACAGGAGAGAAATCATATTTGTGACATGCAATGTGAATCAAATAGAGTAGAAAAATTCTAAACCAAGTATTTCCCATTCCACATTGCACTTTTGCCAAAGAGTAAAGAAAGAAATTACTATATCGTAAATGCTCGGTGAGATAAATTTTTAAAACTAACTTAACTAAATTAGACTTTTCTTCCAAATAAAACAAGCAGAAAATCAGACCCATTGAGCAAAAATTTAGTAAACATAGAAAAGCCACTCAAATATGTAAAATAGAATCTAAAAGAAAAATCACTGGAACTTATCTTCTTACAGTCCAGAGTATTCACATGAATTTGACACAAAGAGAATGGAACACATTAGCTGTAAATGCTATCCGGTTTATATCAAGTAATGTGTCTTCCTACTTGAAGTCCACAGCAGACAACTCTCACCTCAAAGGTGAAATGCAATGGCAGGCTTCAAGATAGCTTTGACACACGAACCTGTATATCAGAAAAGTAGAGAAATACCACTATAATCGTGTTTAATCTTCTAAAGCTGTGATTGAGAAGTGGCATTTGGACAGGATTTAAACTTGGCTTTGGACACGACAAAGATTAAACCAACTCCGGTTCTGTCTTAGCCTTATTTTTTTCTCATTAGTTAGATGTCACATAGGAAATGAAATTATTATAAACATATTTAGCTTGTTTAAATAACTTTAAAAACATAACTTACAATCAGTGAGTTTCAAAATTCAATAAATCCTCTCACTTATTAGTTACAGAATATGGTTGCATTTAACCTAATAAACTTAAAAACATGGCTTTAAGGAATATTCTTTCTTGGCAAGAATTAAATTGGCTTGGCTAATTTACATTGTTTTAAATTTGGAGGAAATTGTGTACTGAGTCATGATTACAATACATAAACCATTTCCATGAAATGGTCTGAATTAACCTCCATGCTATTTATATAAACAGCACATATCATTGCATGCATTACAGTCTACTAAATGGGATTTTTTTTTAATCAGTAAATTAAGCTTGTAATTTAATCCTTAGCTAAATAGGAGAATAAGTAAAGTTCAACATTTCATGACATTCTAAATGATAGGAATTCGTTGTTTCTGGGTCTCAATATATCAAAAGAGGTTGTGATTATCTAAAATGAATGCAAAATCATACAGTACTCAAGTGTATGTGTATAAAACATAATAAAATGAAAGACAGATAAACTGGATGAAGTGATGACTGCTCAATTAGTTCAGAATAATTTAATGTGGGAGTTCCAAATCTTCCTGAGACATTGCCTAAAAGGAAGCCCAATGGTAACAGTCACACAAACACTGTCATGAATATTTGAAAGTACTCTAAAGTGTTCAGCTATTAGAAAACACATCACTGTTATTAGTTATTTTCTTTTTAATCATAAATAGTCTATATCAACCCAAAAAGAGGCAAATCCACAAAACAAAAATTTCCAAAAAGCAGAAATGTCAAAGTGACCAGGAGCAGCTCAGAAAGGATCAGCTACAACAGCTCTGGAAGAGCAAGAGAAATGGTCCTCACACTGCCAGACGCCGACATGCAGAATTCAAAGGTAAATTTATCTTAGTGCAAGAAAATTCAGAAATCCATGCACTTTTTAAAAACCAATACTTATCTATTTATTTGAAAGGCAGAATTACAGAGAGAGTGATCATTGGTTCATTGATTCACTTCCCAAATAGTTACAGCAGCTAGAGCTGGGCAGGTGTGAAGCCAGGAGCTGCTTCTTTCTGTTTTTTTTTTTCTTTTTAAAGATTTATCTATTTTCATTAGAAAAATAGATTTTACAAAAAGAAAAGGAAAGATAATAACCAACAATATTGAACTGAAATAAAAAATAATTATTATTTAAGCATTTATTAAGGTTTTTTAAATAAAAATCAAATTATTTGCTTCAAATCCTTCAATCATCATAAAGTCTCTACATGATGAGAGTCTCATTATCTTTATTTAGACACAAGGAAATAGCACGGAGAGTTATAGCTAGTTACCTAAAGGCCCAGAGTTAGTAAGTGTGACTAGGATGCAAATCCAGTGGTCCAAATTCCAGGGTTTGTACAATTATGCTCTCATATAGAGCCTCAGGTTTTACGGATACCACTTTAGATCAGAATTCACAACAGCTAAGACATACAATTGAGCCCAGCACAATGGTTCAGTTGGCTAATACTCCCTCTTCTAGCGCCAGAATCCCATATGGGAATTGGTTTATGTCCCTGCTACTCCACTTCCCATCCAGCTCCCCGATTATGTCCTGGGAAAACAGTAGAGGATGATCCAAAGCCTTGGACCATACACCCATTGGGGAGCACCAGAAAAAGGTCCTGGCTCTTTGCTCCTGGCTCCTGGCTCCTGGCTCCTGGCTCCTGGCTCCTGGCTCCAGAACAGCTCAGCTCCAGACACTGCAGCTACTTGGGGAGTTCACTAGTGGATGGAAGAATTTTCTGTCTCTCCTTCTCTCTGCAAATCTGCCTTTCTAATAAAAATAAAGAAATATTTTAAAACCATGAAATAGAATCAACCCAGACACCCATCAATAGATGACTGAATAAAGCAAATGTAGTACATATACACTATGAAATACTATTCAGTCATAAAAAAGAATGAAATCCTGCCTTTTGCAGCTAAATGGACACAATTAGAAATGACTATGTTGAATGAAATAAGCCAGTTCCAAAAAAGCTAATGCCATATATTTTTCCTAAGTTGTGATAACCAATTCAAAAAGCACAAAAAAATACAATAAATAGTTTTTAAATGTTATCTGTAACTTTAAGAGTGACACTCTGGGATTTGATTATTACATGCAGCCTTTGTTTATACACCTGAGTAACAGTAGGATGTTTTAAATCTTTTTGTTTACTCATTTTTTCCTCTTTGTTATTATTTTCTGCTTGACATTTGTTGATATAAATACTTCAGGGAATGTTAAACATGTAGGACTAACATAAAGAAATAACATAAAATTCCATCACAGAATCTGGAGCATAAAATGTACTTAGTACCTGGTAGATAGTGTCCTCACCAACATTTTGTTTCTTTAACATCTCAGATAAGGAATTTCAGGGGACAACAGCCTCTCCCACAGCAAAGGCCTCAGGTCTTTGACACTGAGCTTATTAGGAAGAATTTATCAGAGCTAAAGTTAGGCTGTCAGGATGGGGTCAGAAATCAGAGGTCAAATTCAGGAAGAAATTGAATTCAGGAAGTCAGGTGAGAAATGGAACAAGTGAGAATCACATTGTCATGTCACCATCAGGTACCCTGTGGAATAAGGACTGATAGATAAACTCAAGGTCAGGAGCAACCAAATCTAGAGTGAACGGGACAAAAGAAACAACAGGCCAAGCCAGTAACACTGCAGTCACAGAAGTTCAACAAAGCAGGAACGTGGGCTTTGCACCCCGCTGGCCACCAGGGGGACTTTCCTCCCACAGCTGCTCTGGCGCAAACATGAACCCCACATTCTCAGAACTCTTTAGCATCCTCACTGGTCCTGAAAACTTCATTTCATGGTGGAAGAAACAATTTTGTCTATGGAGGTGATTTCAGGAAGTTGACCTATGATAATCAGCTCTGTGATGCTTGCTTTTCTGAGAAAATTCAGGAAAGACAGAGAAAATCATCCCCCCTAGAGAAATCATACCTTCCATTTTTATTTCTTTGCTTCCCTATATTCCTTTTTCGTGAAGGGTAAGCCATAAGAAAAAGAAAGAAAGGGAGCATGCCAGGAATGAGATGGCTATTTTCAGTCTTGTCTCAACCCTCATGAGCGATGACTGAGGGGGACTTTTTCCTCTCAGCAACAACGGCTCAGCCGTGTCTGCCCACTCTCTAGGGGAGAAAATGACTTTCATCACAGTTTTGGAAGAGCCAGAAACATGCCATAAACTCTCATGTATATTTTTAGTAGAAAGTCAGAAGTATGGTCCAGTAAGTCTTTATTAAATACAATCTACAGTACATCAAAAGCCTTGAACAATTACTATTTTGAATATTGTCAAAATCCATTTCCCTGGGTAAATAGTGGCAAAAAGAAGATTCAGTAGAGGCAGGAACTGCCTTTAGAATCTTGATTCACTTCTCCTCTCTCGTGGCTCAAAACATTTGTGAAACTGAAAAGGAATGTAGAGGACCCAGAGTGGTAACCTAGCGACTAAAGTCCTCATCTTGCAGGCGCCAGCATCCCATATGGGAGCCGGTTCATATCCCAGCCCAGAGGCCCTGCTTCCCATCCAGCTCCCTGCTTGTAGCCTGGGAAAGCAGTCGAGGGTGGCCCAAAGCCTTGGGACCCTGTACCCACGTGGCAAACCAAGAAAAAGCTCCTGGCTCCCGGCTTCGGATTGACTCAGCTCCAGCTGTTGCAGCCACTTGGGGAGTGAATCATCGGACAGAAGATCTTCCTCTATGTCTCTCCCCCTCTCTGCTTATCTGCCTTTCCAATAAAATAAATAAATAAATATAAAAGAGGAACATAGAACCATTTCCTGGTCTGAAGAGGAAGAGGTATGGAAAGCTTCAAACATAGAGAACCATTTCTCAGAAATGGTGAAGCAGGGCATCAAGGATGTCACTGAAGAAATACTTTGGACTTCTGGGCCCCACAGGGATTCTTCTGAATTATCCACTTAATTTTCGATTCTTTCCCTTAACTTCTGAAAAAGCTTCCAATGGAAAGTCCCGTCTACACAGTCATAGAAATTTTAAACTTACAATCACCAAGAGAAGGACATTTCCCGGCATGGCAATCTGTTGCCTTTTTATCTGGTGAAAAATGTCTACATATCCAGGATTATGAATGTCACTAATACGTTTAAAATCAACACATGTCAGTCATTAATATTCATGTCGCTGAAACAAAACAGCTCGTTCTGTAGCTGCTCATAAATCTGGCAGAAACAGAGGGAAAGGAAAGGGAAGGGGAAGAGATAAAGAGAGCGTGAGCTCAGGGAGAGCTAAGCACAAGAGGGGACTCCATTCATTCGGTCTAACATCTGCTCAGCCTGAAGTGGAACCACCTGTTAGTTTATTAAATTGTAGAATTAATTTACGTGGAAATATGAGAGGAGGGGGAAAGGTTGCTTTAATTCATATCCCTTCCCCTAAACCCTCTATTTATTCCCATCTTTTAAAAAGCCTTTCATGAACAGTAATCAGTGCCGGGAACACCTTGCCCCATTACGTAATTAATTGAAGAAATGAAATGTTTCCCGTGACTGTTCTGAGGGTTCGTTGCCAGTAGTGGGTTTGCTGGCCATTTCCTTGGTCATTCTCAGAGAAAAGATCAGTGATGCCTCCTTTTGCAGTTCTACAATCTGCAACAGCAAAATCAACAAGAAAATTCCAGAAGGATTTTAGGCAACCCCTAGGAAGAGCTTAAGCTCCCTAGGAAGAGCTTACACCCAACCATTTCTCCAAGTTTGTGGGGGCCATGTTAACGTCTCCCCAGCACGGCATCTGAGAATAGTGTAGCAGAAGTCTCCATTAACCTCCCTGCCCCTTTTAATGAAAGACACACTGCTTTGCTTCCTCCCATATTCTCAAATCTCAGGATCTCAAATTTGCTAAATTAAAGTGGTGGATATTATATCTACAGTTGATTTCCTCCTAAGTTTGCCAAGAATGTCAGATGCTCATCAAGGAGCATAAATATGAAAAGAGATTAGAAGAGCTATCCGAACTTTTGTATGAGTATAGATAGATATTTCCTGCTATCTCCCATATGTCAACATGTCATCTTTCTGTAACCTGTGGATTGGTTATCTAAGTTGATCACAATTACCTGGGGCACTATATATGACAGCCTCTCCTAAGGTTTGATTACAAAACCCACAATCATCTAGGATTTTCTTTAAAAATGGAGGTGGAGGGGGGCTCTTCTGAATGAGCTGCATTTGCTGTTTACTCAAGCCACTACCGCTGTCATTTTCTCAAGATTGTTGCTTTCATGAAGCCCAAGCCCAATGAGGCAACTTCCATAAGGAGTGTTTTGCGTATGATTAAGGTTCGTAAACTTCCCTGTGTAAAAATGACAAAAAGAGAATATTGCAAATATCATCTTTCTTCTCTTTTGAGAAAGTTACATAAAAAAATTGAGGCTAACTTTCCATAAAGCGTTTATAAAATGCAGTAGAGAAACCAGCTTTCCCTAGAGACTTATCCAATTACACGGACTGCGTGGTCCTACCCTAAGAGAGAGAAGCATTCAAAATTGTATTTTTCTGATCATGGCAGAGAGTGTAAAGGGAGAAATCTAAGAAATTCAATTATCTCCCTAGGTGTCACTCAGCTTTGGGACTCACATAATTGGCTATAAATAATACAAGCACATTTCGGGCAGAACCTCTATGGGTTTCATTACAAAACACCCTTGCCACCGAGTTACTAACGACTGGTCTTGCCACACGTTAGCTGGGATTGCAACTGCAAGAGGCTCTTTTGCCAACCTCTCGTTTTCCTCATTTTCATGGTGTTCTTTACTTATTTTAATCAACATCCTGAATGTAACATTTTAAGCATGTATTGTCTTTTCAACACACACCAAAATGACCTCTTAAAGTCATGTCTGAGAGCCCAAACAATGCTCAATTACTGACTCAACACCATGTACGAAACTTCTCTTTTTCACGTCTCTGAAACTTAATGAAATCCTACAACAACAGCAGGGGATATGAATATGAACACTTACTGTAATGGGATTCTGATTCCCAGAGGATGCACTAGAGGCCCATTTGACTTTGTGTGGGGAATCACCCTTGACCACGCTACAGCAAGAACTTTGCAGCTGTGAAATGGGGAAAAACTGTGACTCTGAACTTTATTGAACACACATAGTAGGCAATCAATAAAATTTGTTGATTTCATCCTAATTAAGCTTTTTGAAAACTGAAACATGTTGATAGGATGTTTGAATACTGCCACGAAGGCTGAGGGCTTTGTAACCATGCCCACATGGATGGCAAATGCAGATGTATTTTGAAGTCCTACAGCGTTCCAAAGGGTTTTTCAAATGTTTTGAGTTTAACCAAACCCCAAACACATTGTGCCAAGTACTATTTTCCTTTAAGTTTCAAACCCATGTGAATTTTAAGGGAAATTAAGTCCACATGTTTCTGATTCATTTTTACTTAAATCATTAAAATGTTGTTTTGGATGAGCCATTCGATTTCCAAGAAGCTTCACTTCTCAAACTCCTTTATGCCTTTTTGGTGTGAGGTCAAAAACAGGAAGTCATACTTGGCGATGATAAATTAATTGTGACATCAAACACTGTAAATCCAAACCCGAGCATTGTAACAATGCTTCAGCAATTGACAAATTCATTTTCCTAATTTTGTCTCAGAAAATGCCTGCATTTTTTTTCTTTATTTTGTCAGCATAATCTGAGAAAGCAAAATATCTCACTTACAAGCACGCTGAGTTTAAGGGGGAAGAGGCAAGATGCATGGAATCCAGATCAGGACTTCTAATGATTTTGCAAAGAGCAAGAAGGGCATCATCTTCCCACTGCATTCAGTTTGGACAACATCACCCGAGGAAACGTAAGAAAATATGTACACAATTCTTCCTACACCATCTAAAGTTGGCTACCCCAAGTCAGGAGTCCCATAAATATCGTGTGAAACTTGTTAAGAAATTACCTAAGACATCACAAGAAAAACAATCATCACATTGTGAATCCGACTTTATCTACCTCTTGGCATCGTGTTTCATATTGAAGATCTCTCTCTACAACCCATCACTCTTCAGTAATTTTCATTCCTCTCCATCATATCTAAGTTGAAACTTCACACCCCTTTTCCATCTGGGAGAAAAAAGAAAAATAAAAGAAACACTTAGCCGAGTTTCCTTCTCTAGCCTTCCTTGTGCATCATTCCTTACTTGCACTTCCAAATTCCTGAAACTTAACAGCACTAACCATTCTTTTCTTGCCACCATGGTCTCCCTCGCTTCTTGCTGATAGTGTTCAATTCTATTTTTTGAATGTTGACCTTGAATAGCTATGGGACAATCTCATTTAGATATCTTGCCACTACATCAAACTCACTTTGATGAAAATTTATGGAAAATCACTCCCTGCTGAAGAACTTCCCATTTCTATCAGTGCCACTGATCCTGAAACTGTTCTGCTCCTTATTCACTCAGTAACTATCTTTACTCAAATCAAACTGATCATGTATCTTTCATTCTCTGCATTCTTTTTATTTCTACCTCTGTGCCTACTAAATTATCCATTTGTCTCTAGTATTCTCCCTGATTTGAGATCTGGCCAACAGGTTAGTCTGCCAAACACCATCTTCTTATTTAACTCTCCTCCTTGAGAACCTCAATGATTCCCCACTGCCATGAGAACAAAGTTCTTAATCCTAACTTGCGTAGTTAAACACTCTGTATAGTCTATTTTTCACCTAAAGGTTTCCAGTTTTTCTTTCAAGTCAACCAATTAAGGATCATTTTCCGAACACCTGTCCCCTTCCCAAGTTTCTGCCATCCATCCATTCACTGCACTCTGCAATCTTCCACTTCCACTAAGACATAGCACTCATCAGCCCTCATCCATGAGACTTAAACAATTCTTCCCTCATTTCTACACACAGGCTTGTTTTTTTAACTATTATAATTTATCTTGTCATATTTGTGTAGGGTCCTGAATTCATTGTCCATATCAGTAACAACACTTCTAACTCCTTAAAATCAGGATAATCTGTTGTTCAGCTTTTTCAATAACCATTTGATTATACAGTTGAACTATTGAAAGACAGGGAAAGGAGAAAGGGAAGGAAGGAAGGACGGATGGAAGGGATATATTTTATGAAATCACATAATATATTTAAAATTATATACTAATTTCAAATTTTTTAAAGATGACTAAATGTTTTAGTGCTTGTCATATAAACCACAGCACTAGAAACTTCAGCATAATATTTCAATACCACAAGGTAATACATGCATGAAAAGGAAAAGTACTTCAATCATGGCCTAATTTTGATGTGCTAATACTCATAAGAGATTTCATTATGTCTGAGAACAGGTATGCGAAGACATCAAAAGATGGGACAAATCCTAAATGGGACTATACAAATAAATGGCAATGTCTAATAATTTGACAGGCATCAACAGCTCTGTCCTCGTTTTTGTTAAGCCTTTCAGGCATATTGTCTCATTTAATTTTCATTATCACCTAGTCATGTATACATTACTATCTCACCTTATTGATGAAGGAGAGCTGAAGTTCAGGGAATGAAGGACTTGCTCCAAGTCACAGAATCTGTAAATGGAATCACTAGGCTAGAGCACAAAGATTAGTAGTTCCAAAGTCTAAAACTTTAATCCTCATATGGCTCCTGTCACTTAATTCAATCTGTTTGGAATGCATACCAGATATAGTTCAGTCTGTATTCACCAAAGACAACATCTTTCATTTTAATTACTTCGATTACATTTCATACCAGCATCCTTCTTAGTCTCCTATCATATGTATATACATATACAATGAATTTTATACAATGATTTCACATTAATCTTGTTTTATAAATCCTGAAAATCTAACCATCACATTTTATAATTATTAAAACTGACACCCCCCCCAAAAAAAGCACTGATCTAAACGAAACTATACCACTGCTTTGAACATCACTTGATGAAGAATAGATCCTATATGGCAGGATGGAAGTAGTCCTAGATGGAGGGTCTGAACAGAAGTGATTCTGTGCTGTGGCATTCACACAAATTACTCACTTACCCAAAATAAATTACGTCCTCATCTGTACAATGAACTAGGTAGTCCTTTTAGATTTAAAATTCTGTGATACAATCAACAGCCCCAAGTCTGGAGTGCAGAGGAATGGCAAGCATTTTGTGACTCTATTCCAAACTCTCAATAGCATCATGTGTCAATTCAACCTCTGAGTTCAATTCTCTTTTGTATAATCGTGTTGTTTAATATTGCTTCACACACAGGAATTACAGGCAATAATCAGTCATTAACCCGTAGGACTTCCTAATAAACAATATAGCCCTTAAATAAAGTGTATGTTGGGGCTGGTGTTGTAGCATAGTGGGTAAAACCACCACTTGTGAAGCCTGCATCCTTTAAAGGCATATGTTCAAGTCTCAGCAGCTCCCCTTCCAATGCAATTCCCTGCTAATGTGCTCAGGAAAGGAGGGAAGGATGGCCCAAGCGCTTGGATGACTGTACCCACATGGGACATCCAGACCAGCAGCTCTTGGCATCAGCTTGGCGCAGTCCAGCCATTGTGGCCATTTGGGGAGTGAACCAGTAAGTGGTAACTTTCTCTCTTCTCTCTCTCTCTCTCAGTCATCCCTGTTTTTCTCTTTGAAACTCTGCCTCTCCAAATAAATAAATACATATTGTTTTTAAAGCAAGTGCTGTTTCATTCTGTATCTGCAGGGCCTGCAGCACGGTGTGAGCGCTCTGTCTCATCGTAGGGGTTGGGTGTCTGTAGACAGCACAGGAACCTGTGCTAATTCCGGAAGGAAGAACAACAACAAATGCCAGAAACTTTCCTGGAAGAAATAGTATTTCTGAAATAGATACAAACTGTGCCTCTCTTGGTCTCCCTTCTTCTCCAGTTGTCAATGCAGGAGTTTGTGAAGGTGCTCCAGAGCCCAGCAAAGCTTCCAGAAGCTGTCTGCAGCGGCTGCTCTGAATACAGCACTCCTCTTTGACAAATCAGCAGTGAGAACAATAGCTGGTCTTCATTTAGATCTATTTTTTCTTCCAAAATATTTTAATCAAACACATCATAAAAAACGTAAAATTGGTTGATACTATAATAAAAATGTATTGAGAGAACCAATGGCAAGTTATTAGTATTAATAAGAAAGGTAGTTAGCTGAACAGATAAAATACCACAGGATTGAAATAATTCCTGCATAGTAGTTAACTGTATTAAGCTACTTCAAAAATCTGGTGGAAATTCATAGTATTAAAAAATATATAAATTTCAAAATTATCTTTTTTCCATTTTAATTCACAAAAAGTTATTAATGTGGAATACACTTTATGGAGTATAGTATAATATTTCAAGACACATATTCAAAGTAAACTGATCAATTCAAGCAATTTGCTTTTCCATTTCCCCATCTTTTTTTATTAAACTTATCTTTAAGTCCATCTTCCAGAAACTTTTTCAAGTAATCTTACATTTTAGAAAATATAATGAAGGATGGGATACCATTACCAATAGTTAGTACTTGTATATCAATAAGAACCTGTATAATAAGATTTCCAATCAATGAACAGACGCTATATAGAGCAAACAGCTAAGTGACATGAGAATATTTCACTAATTTGAGAGGTATAGTTATGCCCCCAAAAGAACTACCTAATTCTTTAGAAATAGAAATTCTATCCTGAATTAAATATACACTAATGCAATCCTAATCAAGATTCTAACATGAAAATTTTATGTTATTTGACAAGTTGCCTCTGAATTTATATTAAAAATTAAAATACCAAAGGTAAAATAATAATATTGGCACTTGCCTTATCAGACACTAAAAACTGTGGGCTAATTGAAAAAGCACTACATTGCTGCAGTAGCAGTGGTAAAGAGTTTTAAAACAAACCCATAGATAAAAAAACTACTTGTTTAATCCTAACCAGAATTTATAACCCAAAATCAAAATTGTATTACTTTGTAATACCTAAACATTTTAACTTCTGTTCAAAGAAAAATAGCATGAACAAAAGTATGAAGCAACATTCATCAAAAGACGTCAATAAGCAAGAGAAAATGGAAGATGTTTGCAGTACTTGTCAGTGACTCAAAAACTTATATATAAACCATCCAAATATTCCTACTGATCATTTTAAAGCCAATTATTCAATGTCAAAAAAAAGTGACAAAGAAATGTACTTTGGTTCATGTGAAACATTACATACGTGCAAGCCATGTAAAATCGTGTTCAGTCCCATTAGTCAACAGAGAAACACAAAGTAAAGCCACAGCGAGTTCTCTGTATCTGTCAGAATGGCTGTGATGAAAAAGACTGACAATATCAAAGTGAGGCAGGATTTAGCACAGGTGACTCATCCAACTCCTGTAGAAAAGTAAAGCAATATCGTGTGTTTGATGAACTTGTCCACTAAACTCAAGCATACATAATCTTCCTATTGTATTCTCAACAAAAGTACAGTTCACCAGAAATACGCATAGGCATATCATTCACTACATTATCTTAATATAGAAATAATTCAAATATCCACAGATAGTCAAGGAGAAATCATTACATAAAAATGCAATAGAATAGTAACGGCGATAAGAATTTTTAATTAAATCTTTTGTATGGAAGTTCTGCTACTCAGTTGTTTGATTTTGTAATTGGTCCCAAGCCACAGTCTGGCACCTAACCCTCATTATGCACGGAGAAACAATGACTGGAGAAGGGCATGACAAGTTCAGTGTACTTTTACAACACACCTGTCAGGTGAGACTGCTGCAACACTCCCGTCTGACCTTGGAGGAAGTCTTGTTCAATACAGAGCACCAGGGCGCGCTAGTGGGAGTCTGAGGCTCAACAACACTAATGTCTTCTGAAATCTCTCACTTATCTCTACTGTAATTCTCTTTCACTTTTTTTATTATCAAGTACTTAGCTTTCATAGGAAAGACTCAACAACGCTATGATGTATTGATAGTGTAATTCGGGCAACTCATCGGATGCTGTCTTAACTATTCAACTTTATCAGTTTCTATGTTTCAGGAAATAGACTTTTACCTTAATCCTAATAAAATGCCCAGTTCCAATCCAATGATCTTAAGTCAAAACTTTAGAAACTTGAACTTGTTGTTCTTTTGCTTTGAGCTGTTTGGGGCCCTGAGCACCTACCCGACTCATAGCATTGAATTACTCAAATCCCCTTCTACTCCCTTATGGCAACCACAGTCTTATCCTCACTAAACACTTCATTTTAGGTCACCACAAGCAATAATTTAAATAATTTTACATAATAATAATTGTTTCACCATCTTTGAATACCAATAGGACTTTCATCGCCTTCATCTTCATTCAGGCTATAACCAGTTCCAGATCTTCCTCATCTCCTTGAGTCTTTCAACTATGATCCACTCTCTTGTAAATTACCACAACATTTGGAGTTGTTTTGTAATCAATAGAAATCATCCTCAGCTACTTAAGCAAAGAAGAATTTTTTTTTGGAACACTGTCAGGTAGCTCACCATATCAACAAAAAGCTTGAAACCTAGGCAAGAATCTAAAGAGTTGAACAGTCAGAGGGCGGCCAAGGCCTGGAAAGCCCATCCTGGGAGGACACAGCCCCGGCCAGGGCCGCCCTAGGCAGCTTCTCAGTCGTGCCTTTGGTTTTACATTTCCTCAAGCTTCGGAAACTTAGGCACAAAGGCTGGGATGCCTCAATAACAAGAAGCCAAATGTCTAGTAAATAACCTGACTGAAAAGTGAGCGAAGTATTTGAAGAATTGACTTACAGGAAGATACACAAATGGCTAATAAACATATCAAAATATTTTACTTCACTATAAAACGCAAATTATTTCATAATAAAATGTACTTTCTTGGGGCCCAGTGTAACAGTTCAATGGCTTAATCCTCACCTTGCAAGCTCTGGGATCCCATTTGGGTGCCAGCTCATGTCTCAGCTGTTCCACTTCCCTTCTAGCTTCCTGCTTGTGGACTGGCAAAGCAGTGGAGGATGGCCAAAGCACCTGTGTGGGAGACCAGTAGGAAACTCCTGACATCAGACAGCATCAGCTGCTGCAGTCATTTGGAAAGTGAACCAGCAGATGGAAGATCTTTCTGTTTTTCCTTCTCTTTGTCAATCTGATTTGCCTTTAAAATAAAATATATATATTTTTACTTTCTATATCTACTTTCTTATAAACAAAATAAAAAACAGCAAACACTGGCTTTGGTGAAACTATTAAGAAGTAAGTTGGGATGCTACAAGCCCTTTATCTAAGAGCTAGGACCAGTGTTCGGACGCACCCCCGATTCTAACTTCTTGCTAGTGCACCCTCTGGCAGGTGGCAGGCAGTAACTCAAGTAGCTGAGTCACTGTCACCCACATGGGCGATCTGGACTGAAATTTGGGCTCCCAACTTCAGCCTGAGATCCAGCTGCGGCAAACATATTATTTGAAACTGACCAAAAACTTAGAAGACTAATAATATGCTATAATTAGGAATATAGAGAAAGTCAACACATTCCATGATATATTTCACAGGAGCATGAATTGGTACAGTCTTTTATATACATTGTTTTTAATTTATTTGAGAGGCAGAAGGACAGAGAAACAGTCTGACAGAGATCTTCCAACCACTGTCACTCCCCAAATATCTAAGACCCAGGAACTCAACCTGTGCTTCTCCTGTAGGTGGTAGAGACTCAACTGCCTAAGCTGTGACAAGCTGCCTCCAAAACCTCACATTACCAGAAAGCTGGACTTGAGCACAGAGCCGGGATTTGCAGCTGGGCACTCCAAAATGGAGTACAAGTATGCCAAGTAACATCTTAACCATTGCACCAAATGCCAGCCTCTAAATTTAAAAAATTGTTGATCCGCAACACAGAGAAAGCTAGCTCTGGTCCCCGGGGCCAGGCTGCTGCAGGAGCTCCACCTTCACTGGCAGCCATGACCTGAGTTCCAACCTCTGCCTCAGCAGTCCTCATGCATATGTGCGGAAACTGCTTACCCTCCCTGGCCTTCAGTCCTCCCCTGTCTGCTTCTTAAGTGAGACTAATAACAGTATCCCTCACAGTGTGGTGGTGAGGGATAGTCGCAACCATGAAAATGCTCGACACTTTGCCTAATCCATTTGAAGAAATATAATAAACATACACTCTCTTTTCTCTCTCATTCTCCCTCTCTCTCCCCCATTACATCCCTTAAGGAAATGAAAAGGAAACAAAGTCTTCTATTCAATGAGTCCAGTGAGAAAAGGAACCATTTCCATGGCAGGTTTCTGTTGCTGCTGTGATGTGCTTGGCTTCCATCCACCCTAAGGCAGCACTGGATGAGGGCTTCCCGCCTGCTCAGGTGAGGGAGAGACAAGGTCCCGGTAATACCAAAACCTGGCCTAGGTCTGTGCCCTAGCAGGAGGACCGGACTTGTGACCCCTGCCTTGACCCCCAGGCCCCGCTAGACCCCAGCCAACCCTTTTTCTAATCGGACTGTATTATGTGCTGCTTGGGATCGTTAGCAGGAGAAAACCAAGTCATTTATTTGAAATATTTCTCCACAGAAAATCACAGGCAGATTTGAATTTTACCCTCAAAAGCCTCTTGTTTAAAACAAGAAAATAAGAAGTCCCAAGTTTGATCAATAGCAAGGAAGCTTTCGCCCTGATCGCTTTCACCAGAGAAATTTACAACCAAATATGCTGTGGAGCCGCGATTCTCACAGCAATGAATATGATGTGGTCAGAGGAGGGTGAAGAAAGACGCGCTGATAACCTCCTTGGGATATCTCTCAGCTCCATTACACTATCCAAGAGAAACAGAAAAGGGTGGAGGCCCAATTATTACTTCCTCCATCTAACCCCCTTCATTTAACATATCATTAGTATTTTTAGACAAGTCCCTCAGGGCTCTCACACTTTCCTAGGTGAGTCAGACAGCAAGAGCCGTGGCAGCTATCCAAGGAAACTGATCCTCCTTTAAATGCGCCTTTCTGGTTACCTGCTATAATGCAATTATCATGTACTGCAGCAATTTTCAGGAAAATGACTTGACAAGAAGAACTCTGTCATTTTGTAAACAAGAACAAACGTTGTAATTGGATCCTAATTACACAATGTTCTGAGAGGGTATTTTTATTTCTTTGTTTGTTAATGCAATTATTTAGCTTCCCTATTTTAGCCTTGACCTTGCAGGAAGAGGGTATTTTCCAGTCAGCATAATGCTTTATCTTTGAAAGCTACAATCAATAAGGATAATTAATGATGCCGGCTGCGATGATAGCCTCGGCAATCATTATCCCACATTAATCCCTGCAGTCAGGCTGGGGTCAAGGCCATCTAAATCATTCACCCAGGGGTGGAGAAATTCAAATAATTTACCAATTTAAATCCTTGCAAACAAATCCCACTTTATTTTCAAAGCAGTTTGAATGCTGGCCGTGTGTACGCATTTTTTTTTCACCAGGTGCTTTTTTCAAAATAACAGGAGATATTCTTTATACAGCATTAACATGGCAGTTTTGCTATGTTTGTGTTTTGATGAATTATTATAGGAACATGCAACCCATGGAATGCTGCTGGCCTGGAAGTACTCTCGTGTTTCATACACATCCCTGGTTCTTAAAGAGGCGCAAGAGAAAGACAGGGACGGGAGATGGGGAGGTCAGAGAAAGCCTGTGGCCTCAGGCTGGCTGGGACAGGCGGGACAGGGTTGGGGAATCCACACTGGGAAATCTTTGTGCTGTGCCTGCAGGCTTACTCAGCACTATTGGGAGGACTGTGGGATGCAAAACTCCGTGCTGAACCTTGCAAAACCCATGCTACGCAGGGCGACTGCCCCCTCACTTTTGTCTTTTTTCCCTCTCCCTAACAAGCACTTGGATGACTTGATGTATGCTTCTAATTGTCTGCGATAGATCACACCCTGTTATGAAGAATTCCCCTGGGCTCCCAAATATTTTTCAATGATTTCACTTTAATTAGTGTTTTGCTATAAATCACATTCTTAGCCTGTGTGCATTGAAGATGATATCAAATGGATGCCTGCTGTGTGGGAGGGGGGAGGGTGGTTTTCAGAATTGAATTAGCAAATGAGGAGACGTTTGACTCCATCGGGTCTCAGTAGGTATTTGTTGATGTAACATTGCCAAGTTTACTTCAGACCTTCCTTTTTTTTTTCCAAGCCATATAACATAGGGAGAAGGAATTCCAGCAGGCCAAGTATGGTAATTAGGGCCTGGGATGTGGTAGGGGTTCAGGGAGACGAGGACGGCTAAGAGGGAGCTGCTGGAAGCCGAGCAAAGATCTGCAAAACCCTCAGCCGGAGTCTCCCTTCTCCCCTCTCTCCGTGAGAAGTTCTCTGCTAAGACTGTGCTGAAAGCTGCCCAGGATTTATCACCCGTTGCGTTTTCATTATGCACAGTGACTGCTAAAGAGAAAGCCCTTCACATTTCTGAGCATGATTATTATATTCACAATAAGGAATTCTTTCTAACGAGATTTTATCGCTCTCTTGCCATCTTCCAAATGTAGATCCTCGCTTCATCCTGACAAAAGAAAAAATCAGAAGATATATTTGGAGTCTTGGGATAGGCCTGGGTGGAGGATGAAAGTGAATAAAAACCGAATCAAGAGGTGAAAGTGAACTCCGTGCTTGACTGTGGAAAAGTACACGTCTTCAGGCTGGACCGCGAACCGTGTGTCCCTTTGCAGCCCTCCAGCTGTCCAGCCACCTGCCATCTGTCTTCCTAGACTTGTGTTTTTGATAAAGAGCCCAGCCTTTGCAGAAGCTGTTCTCTTCCATCTTCACCTCACATTCCTGCAGCAAGTATTTTTGGTTAATAACCGACAAGCAGAGCTGGATGTGTAATTTGCAGGCCAGGCACAAAATGAAAATTCAAGGTCTTAGCTGGAGCAGTGAAGTCCATCTCCCCTTCCCATATGTCGGCCAACCTGAATCCACAGCAGATGGGCAACCACAGAAGATTGCAACCTTTGCACCAGATGTACTAGTACTTGAACGAGTGAGTGAGTGGTCACCACCGATTACTCACCCAAACCACCAAAGAGCTGATAGCTTGGAGGAAAGCGTGACTGCTAGCTTGCCTAACCCAAGATACCATGAGACACATCCCATGGCCAACCCTCCCCTACTCACCAGGCTACCAGTAGGGTTTCAGAGTTATAGTGAAGTGTTCCTGCTCCCCTGCTTGAGCAGTATGAACTGATCACCACCAGCAGAGGGCAGCAGCCGTCTTGGGGCAGACACAGAAAAATAGCTAGTGAAGACCAGGGCCCCAGTGGCAGGTAGTGAGCAGACAGTTGAGAATCTGCCCTGGAGAGACAGAGAGGCAGTATGCGCCCAGGTTCCAAGCTCCCATCATCCCACTGAACCTCACTTACACTAATTCAGAGACAAATACAAATTCAAAGGGAAAATGATTAAGAATCTTCAAATTGGCAATTACAAAGCATTTGCCCCTTTCTGAGCATGGGGTCCATTGTCAAATGCACTGGTTACTCATTCATGAACTGGCTGCCCTACTATGTACCAGAAGAAGACCCAAAAAGGCCAGGGTTCAAACGGCTGGCCTCTGCACACACAGTATCCTGTAAAAGACATATGTAATTTCAAAAAAACAGTCCATGACAATGAGAGGGCAAATTATTGAGCATCACATGTGTCAGGCATTGTGCCACACAGCCTACACACATCATCAAAGTAGATTTCCCATGACCTCGTGATGTAGTACTTCTATAATCCCTATTTTTTTACAAGATGAAACTGAGGCTTTCAAAGTGGAGCAATTTTCTCAAGATCATATAGCTAGGAAGAGGCAGGGCCAAAATTTGAAAGAAAAATAAATGCTCCCAAGCCCAATACCACACAACTTCTCTTATCAGAAAGATTTGTGCAAAATACTCCATAGAGAGTCCAGAGGCATTACAAAATAGATGAATGTGGGCTGGGTTTAAAAAAAATTAGTTGGAATGTGCCCTAAGAGAAGAATGCTTTACACATAGTTGTAAAAATGTATAGAAAATTCAGGAAGGCCCTACAAATGGAGCAAGGCATTCATGGCAGAGAGCATAACAGAACAACGCTGAAGAGGCAGGGAAAGCCAATGCACGAAGTATATGCTGGACTGCATTCTGTAGCTTTGGGGACCCAACAGTCACATGAAGATGGATGGTAACATGAGCAGATTGCTAAACCCTCAAGAGCCAGGCCCAATCCATGTGGAACACAAACGAGAAAACATCAAAATAATGATCATCTTCTTGGAAACCATTCAAACGTATGCCAAGGATTTTGCAAAGTATGCTCAACAGCAAAGTTGTTCTTCTAAGAAAAGTTGCCAACTCAGAGAGAAGAGACTAAAGAAATGAGTGAAGGTACAGTCAGAGATGGGAAAGACTTCAAGGGACAAGGTCTCACGTGATTGGAATCATAGACCCATTCCCGCAGCAGCAAAAGAGAAGGACTCTGTACCACAGACCTCTTTTGGTCACTGTTACACTGATGTACTGTCACAGTCCAGATTTTATTGGACCACAAGTGGATGGAATTGCAGAGCTATTTTGTTCACAGCCAATTGGTGATCCCAAACTGGATTAGAGTCAAGCGATGCTAAGTTTAACATTGACTGTGCCTCTGGTGAGCCCTGCATAAATGCTTACCTTGCATTTTCCAAGGAAGCAGAAGGATGAGACAAGGTGAAGATGAACTTCAGAATCAGACAAGTCTGTATTCCAATCCCAGCTCTGCCATTTGCCGATTGCATGGCTTTGGACATGAGACTCACCCTTCTCACCTGTAATGAATATAAACATTATTTTTAACCATAAACAATTTAAAAACACGAAAGAAAAAAAACACAATAAGATAAAAGTAAAATTTAACTGTAAGGGCAAATTAGAAAAAAGAAAAGGCACAGAAAAGAATAAGTGCCTGTTATAGCACACATGATGATTCCAAACAAAATCAGGGCAACTTTATCTTTTCTAGTTTCATTATTCTTTAGCTTTATATTTATTTGTCATATTTATATGAAAGGCAAAAGGAGAAAGATTTTCCATCTGTTTCTTCATTCCCAAATGCCTGCAATAGCTAAGGCTGGGCCAAGACAACATGGGAGCCCAGAATTCAATCCACGTCTTGAGTTATACACATTAACAGAAGACTGAAATCAGAGGCATATCTGACCAGTCATTCTGGACTGTGAGTGTCCCAACACACATCTTCACCACTACACCAGAGGCCAGGCCCTGGTCTTCATTCTTCCTACCTTTGGCATAAGGGAATGGTAGCTCCGTTCAAAACAGCTGCTAACTGTGTCATTTCTTCACTTTAAAACCTTCCTCCGTTTCCCTCCTTGAGCCCATTCCATGTGCCACGCACTATGGTATGTCCTGGAGATACAAAGGGTGAGCATGAGCTCTGGCCTCCAGGAGAGTCTTCTTCCAGCAAAGGTACATTTCAATGACAGCTTGATAGGAGCAATAGTAAGAAGTGAGTTCTTGATGTGAATCTTCATATAAGGAACACTGATCAAAATGTTTGCTTCAATACCTGAAAAGTCTCTGTTTGAAGTTTTAATGGAAGGGAAAGCATTTAAGCTATTCCTCGCTAACACGTTAAAGGGATTGACAAGATAAAATTTGGCTGGAATGAGGGAGTGAGAGGTGGAAAGACAGAGCAAGGACAGGATGGAAAGGGAAGATGAGGCACACAAGGATCAGGCTGCTCAGCTGTAGTATCTGCAGCATTTGTGCTGGGATCAACAGTCCTCCACCCAGCACTCACCCAGTGAAACCCCTCTGTGGGCCAACTTCTAGAATCCAAGTCTGAATTCTACCAAGCTTCTGCCGAAGCAAGCACTGACTCAAGGGCACACTCCAGTGGCTTAGCTGTTTGTTTGTTGTTTTCTTGTTTTGTTTTGTTTAGGATTCCTATTACAAAACCAATTTTTAAGTAATTTTAATGTAGAGCTATATATGGGTTTTGACTGACTCTAAATCGCAAATAAAATTGAAAGTGTAAACACATACTTAATTTTTTCCTTCTTTCAATTAAAATAATATAATCTAAAGACTTTTGACTTTCTTGTCTTTACAATTATGCACCCTCCTCATACTTAGATTCATTAAATCGGAATGCATGAATGGTTATGGGTAAAGTTGGAACTTTGGGGATTTTCATTCTTTAAGAATAAGGAGATACTTTAAAAGTAGTCTCTTGTAGCAAAACGTGAGCAGTGATAACTGAATTAAGTTGGTCCAGGAGCTCTATCCAAATCCACATGTCTGTTTGTTTGCAGCGTCTGCTCTTTGAGTGGTGCAACATCTTGACATTTCTCTGTGAGAAATAAAGAGACCCTCCTCACACTGCTCAGTCCCATATATGAGATCTGGGATTTTGCCAGCCTCTCAATCATTTCCTGATGGCTCTCATTGCTGATTTGGCATTTATTTGGCCTTGGGAAGGGATCAGAGGGAGGACTGGCTGCTTTCCAATAGAGACGTAAAAACTAAAGAAGCAGAGAGGGAGGGACAATTCCCTTAGCCTAAAATTTTCAAGAGAACAGTGACTCGTGTCTCTGAGGCATTTTAGACTCCTCCTCCAAAATCTTCCAGAAGCATGTTCTGCTCTGCAAGTGGTAGCTGTGCCCCTAACGTTACACACATGATCACTTAAGCAAATTCAGTCACAGAGTAGGGAGAAAGAAGAGTATCCTATTGTGAAGGCCATGACAACTGCCATTCTGCTCGACACACACAGACCCAAGGGAGGACAGAAAGGGACCTGGGTCTCCTGCTCCTTCGGCTGTTCCCAGATCTTGCGGACCTCACTGGCTAGCTTCTCTTGCTCCACGGTCTCCAGTGCTTAAACATTTGGTCTATGTCTCCTATATGTGAGCCAGCCTCAGTTGCACATCACCTGATATGCAAGCAAAGGAAAGGTCTACCAGAGATTCTTCAAGGTCCATTCTAACCACACACTTGTACAATCCTCATTTTAGATCTACTGCCTTTGAAACACAAATCCTCCATGAGTGCTGCCTCCGTTATTCTCCATTTCAACCCAAGTTCTGGGAAGCTACAGAACACCAGCATGAACCATGCAGTATCAACTCTTAAAATACTCAGTTACAAAGAAATTCAGAGGGCATGTGGTATGTTTTCTTCTCCTGGATTTCACAAGGCAGGGCACTAGGACCACAGACCCTCCCAATACCCACTTTCAGAACTGAGATGAAGCTTAGGTCTCTGTTGAAGCTTAAGGCTGCATTTGGGAGGAAAGCGGTTTGTGTTTGTAATTCTGCTTATGATGCCTATAGTAGATTACAAACAATTATCAAATTTGGAGTGATCATCATCAATTAAGACCAACAAATAGAAAATCAATCAAGCCTCAAGAGGTGCCGTGGATGCATTCTTCCTCTGCTAATGATGAGTCTCTGGAAATGCAGTGTTATACTCTAGAGAGTAAACTCATAATCAATCAGCCAATCAATAAATATGTACCGAGCATCTATTATGTCTTTTCCTATATACAAAATGTGAGGCTGGCTGGTGTGATGGAGACAGAGCAATATAAAACAAGGTTTCTGCTCTGCTCTCTTAGGGCAGAAATTGGATGAAATGCATGTAAAAGTACATCTGTATATATCAAAAGGCAACAGGCAAAAGACATCCCATGAAGAGTGCTGTATTAATCCAGAGACTAAAACGCCACTGTTGGCAGTTAGAGGAAGGAGAATTTGAGATCTGTTTAGGATAGGATTCAGTAGAGAAGAAAAAATGACACGGGCAAAAGTGAGGAAGTTAGAATACATACAGCAAGTTCAAGAATAATATGCCATAAAGCTGAAGTGGAGGGGGCTGCAACAAAGGATAAAATGTGAGAATTCAAAATACCCGGGGAAGAAATTTAGACCTACCTTAATGGCAGTTCATTTGGTGCTTATCCAATACATGATGTATCACAGCGGGTGTTTTAAGAAGACACACATGACTTCCAAATATGAAGTGGGTTGGAAGCTGAAAAGAGAAGGAACTATCTATGAAGTCATTACAATAGTAAAGCCTAAAATGAACGAGGACCAAGGGAGAACACTGACAATGTGGACAAAAAGATGGAGTGGATGTTGGCCACACTGAATGTGAAAGCTCTGTCCAGGTTTTGGTTTGTGCATGTGTGACATGGATAGGAAAGTGAAACAGATAACTGCCCTGAAGACAAAAATGAGACTATCCAGACAGAGAGCTGGCTTAGCGGACAGAGGAGATGTCTGTTTTAACTGTATTAAGATGCAAGTGACAACAGAACTTACTAGTGGAAATAAACTTTTGTGAATGAGGTGTCTGAGATGAGAATTCAAAGTTGGGTCAGGACTGCAGGGTGTCGATGTTGGGAGTTACCTACAGAGAGATCAAGTCCAAAGTGAGTTGGTTTGTTAAAGCACTGGTGGATAGACGGGGACAGAAGGGACCCTCACCATGACTGAAGCATCTGCTTCAACTGTTTCTCCCACGACTTCCCTCCTTAGCAATCTTTATCCCTTGTCATTCAAATTCTGCCCCCAAATTAATATAATACCATTGAAGTCACCTAGGAGTTGTGTAAACATAACAGTGCTTGACTTCCACCCCCAAATGCTCTCACTTAGTTGGGCAGGGGGTCCAAGAAGTTGGGAATTCTTCAAAAGCTCCCTGTGTGGTTTTCCTCAAACAGTGAGGGCATCATCTTTTGAAAATAAAAAAGTGAAATATACGAAGATGGAATGCTAGTATATCTGGGGTTTACTTCAAAATATTGCAGTAGGGGACCGGTGCAGTAGCCTAGTGGCTGAAGTTCTAGCCTTCCATGCACCTGGATCCCTATGGGCGCTGGTTCTAATCCCAGCAGCTCCAACTCCCATCCAGCTCCGTTTGTGGCCTGGGAAAGCAGTCAAGGATGGCCCAAAGCCCTGGGACCCTGGGACCCCCAGCACTTGCGTAGAAGACCCAGAGGAAGTTCTTGGCTCCTGGCTTCAGATTGGCTCAGCTCTGGCCTTTGTGGCCACTTGGGGAGTGAATCAGTGGATGGAAGACCTTTCTGACTTTCCTCCTCTCTGTATATATGACTTTCCAGTTAAAAAAACATATTGAGGTAGATGCGAGAGCGGGTCAGGTATGGAGGAAAGAAAATTTGCTCTGAGTTGATAGCAATCAAATCTGAGTGATGGACACACAGGGGCTCATTATTTTTTTTCTTTACACTTTCATACAAGTTTGAAATTTTTGATAATAAAAGGTTATAAATCAAATCAACGAAAGCTTCCCAGGAAATTCCACAGTAAACTGATCTAAGGCTCTTGTTCTTTTTTTTTTTTTTTCAGTTAATTTACTTTATGATACAGCTCCATAAGCTCAGGGATTTCTTCTCCTCCCCCCCCCCCTTACTGATTTGTCCTGTATTATTGTTCTTCTGGACCCTCTAATTGCACCTGCTGTCACAGTCAAAGCCCATGAGAGTCCTTCCCAGGCTGAAAGAAGATACCTTATCACTTCTACCCTAGCTGAGGGCCTGCTAGGCATTCACACTCCCATCTCAAATTCCCCAATGGCAGAACTGATAATAGAATTATTCACATAAATGGCAAAATCACCACCGCTGCCAGCAACCATGCTTCATTTCTCAATGCTTAACTGCAGGTAACAGAGAAAACATGTCCAATGTATGTACCTCCAGCCCTTTGATTGAAATGCAAGCACCTCTAAAAATTGTTATGTTTTGGACAAATGTTTCCAAGAGATAGATTAGGATGCCTCCTGACTCATCCCTACACAGCAGGTAAAAGGAGAGAGTTGATGGGCGTTGTGATGTAGCAGCAAATCCTTGGTCCCTGTGTCTTGTCCCAGAGTGCCTAGTTGAAATCCCAACCCCTCAACTTGTGATACACTTCCTGCTAATGCACCTTTGAGGCAGAGTATCCAAGTATTTGAATGGAAACCTGGGCTCCTGGCTTTGTCCTGGGCCTCGTCCAAGTCTGGCTCCTATGGACTCTTGGAGAATAAATGACTGAACAGAAAATCTCTTTCACTTTCTGCTTTTTCCTCTTTTTCTGTCACTCCACATTGCAAAAATATAAAAATAAAACTTAAAAAGATGAAGCAACTCAAACCAGTTTAAATTCCAACATAACCCTGGTAGTTAGTAAAAAGCCCTTTACTCATGAAACCTTCCTTGGAACAGCACTATCATACATCCAATCAAGCTATCAGATCTGGTAGCTTGGTCCACAAGCTACTGGTGGATCAGAAACACTAATTATTTTGAAAAAATGGAATATAACAGAATAGAAAGAATATATCATATGTGCTAATGTTAAGAATCATTTATGTGAATGTTTCAGTAATTACATATGTGTGTATATGTCTGTCCATTCTTAATGCAGTTAATAGTCAAAGCAGTCTTAAACTCAGTCTTTAAACTTTACTTTTTTACGTCTCATTGTACAGTAAGTTCCCTTTGCCTTCACTTAAAGGTGAAATCAGTGAGGTCTGCAACTGGAACAGACCATGGGTAATGGACGTAGCAGGAGTCTGCAAGATGTGTATGAAACAGGCAAAACGTTTAGCTAGCTTAATCCAACAAGCACAGTGGGTCAAATGGAACCAAGAAAATCCATTGCAGGATTTGTGGCTTTGCAATTCCTACATTAGAGGGAATGCAGGAATGACACTCTCATCAGAAGGGCTACTGGTGGCTAAAAGCTATGTGAACCTGTGCAACTTGGATTTCTGTGTTTAGAGTGGGTCTAAAAAGTTGCGATGGAAATTTCAGGGAAATTTCACCAACTCATGTCACCAAGTCAGCCCTTGGCAGTACCACTTGAGCTGAGGCAATAGAGGTTGTTCAAAGTGAATTCTTAGACCTAGGCCCCAGATAGATTCCTACTCCTTTGGGCTACTGCCCCAGCTACCTCCACCAGCAGGGGGCTTTCAAGGTCTCCCAGGCAAGTCTCACAACTTCCAGATAGGCTAAGAGCAAAGAAGAGTCCAGATGAATTCAAGAGTTGCTTACTGCAAAGGCAGAATTGACGAATCTTTTTAATTTGTTGAAAGTCAGGGGCAGAAAATAAATGGGAGCACTCAGAAATAACTCCCCAATCTGGAGTCTGAGTTCCTGGGTGGTCTTGCTTTCTGTAGGCTGTGTCCCAAGGTCACGGGTTGCACAGAGTGACTCACCCAGGGAGAGCCTGAGTGAGCCTATTAGAAACAACTCAGGAAGACATAATGGGATTGGAGGTCTCCACGGTGAGGGAGAGCTAGAGCAGGGAATTTGCTTCATAATAATCAAAGACAATTAGGATGGTCATGCTGTGTAATGATATCCAAATCCCGCGAAGGAGATGAAGTCCACAAACACAATCAGCCCAGGACATGGCTCTTAATCAGGTTCTGTCAGGGCAGTGCTGGTGCCATTTTCAGGGGGTGAAGTCCTACCTAACCAAGGACGTTATTCCGTTTGAGTCCATAGCAACTATGCAAGGGACATAAAAGGATGGTGTTAACCCCATTTTCAACATTAGGAAGCAAAGGATTTAGAAAATCTAGTGATTTTCATAAACCCAGATGAGGGTTTTGACTTACAACTTGTTTTCTACTGTTTCACCTTGTGAAAATCCAGCTCAGGGATTTCACACCAACAATCAAGGCCAAGGGAACTGGGACCAATTTCTGAGAAATCAGGAAGAATCACAACAGTTAGATACATTCAAGTAAGCAGCTGTTTAAATGGCCAAATAAGTAATTATTTAAATCCGAGACATTACTTACCAGCAAATCACAAATTTAGACTGCAAAAATCTAATGGGAAAATAATCTGGTAAGTATTATGGTATCTGTAAGAGCCTATCTTCCGAATGAAGGAGTACTAAGAAATACACATATACAAATGAGCTTTTAGATGATTATATCACAATATGAATTATCATTATATATAATTTCACTTATATATGTGGTATTCCATTTTCTCTCTTCTTTATTTTGGTTACTAATTAGGAAAATCAAATGAAATAACATTTATTGCATATTATAAATATAGAATTCCTCTATCCCAGTCTGAGAAAAAGTTTTAAGTCCCCTTAAAATGGGATCATAATAAATGACAAACACAGCTTCTGTTATAATATTGATAAGAAAAATAAATGAAACTAGGGTCCAGCATTGTCATGTAATGGGTAAAGTTCCACCTGCAATGCCAGAATCCCATACGGGCCACAGATCATGTCTCGGCTGCTCCACTTCCAAACCAGCTCCTTTCTAATGGCAGCAGAGAACATTCAAGTGCTTTGGCCCATGCTGCCCACATGGAAGACTTGGAAAAAGCGTCTCTTGCCTGTGGCCTAGCCTAGCCCTTGCTGTTGCATCCATCTGAGGAGTGAACCAGGAGAAAAAAGATATTTCTCTCTCTCTCCCTCTCTTTCTCTCTCTCTCTAGCCCCTTTTTGTGTGTATGTACAACTCTGACTTTCAGATATATAAATCTTTAAAAATAAGTAAATAAAATAAAATTTATGAAGATAAGCAATTACAAAGTATAGGCCGCAATGGCAACTAGCTGCTAACTTTTAGAAGGAACAAAAAAAGTATCAAGTGTCGTTTGGCTTGTTTGGATTTCATGGAGTTTTCCCATCCAAACTAAAGCAAAATGATAGTAGTCTTCATTTTCACAAGTCCAAAAGATCCAAGGAAAGGTCATGATCACAAATATTCCCAAGAGCTCCAGCAAATTTTCCAGGGGAAAAACAATGAGATTTCAATGATTCTGTTTGGACTGTCTTTGACATCCTTGACCTTAAAATTGTTAACCCTGACAGCTGCTCATTTGTCAACATGCAATTCAAGCAGGTTTCCAGCATCAGCTGTGCCAACTTGTTGCGATCTTGCACTTTCTGAAAAATTTCTCGCTTACTCTGCAATCAGTTTCCTGTGTGTTTATACTGTATCATCAGATGTGTGCCACGTTAGAAAACCTTCAAGAGCCAACAGACCAAGATACTGATGTCTTGAGCAAAAATGGGTATTCATGTCGAGTGGGAGCTGATTTTTTAGGAAACCACTTTACTGTCATTTCATTGTACAAAAACCTTCACTGGAATCCCAGGAAACAGATACTGAACAAACTCAGTGCACAAAAATCTTGTGCGGTTGGGTTTCTTGCACCCACAGGGTAATATATACTTATGTGACCTGAATCTGATTGCCAATAGACAAAGTCTGTTTCTTCCCACCACCTGCCACCTCTGTACCAGGTGGTATTTGGGGCATGTTCAGTAGCCCTGGTAGGGAACCATGCACTCTTTGAAATCTTTATGCCAGCCTCCACTTAGTCAGCACTACTCCTAGGCCAAACCCTGCCTGCCACCCTCCCAACTGCTGTCCCCTGGGCTTGTAAAACTTGCCAAGACTGACGGTGGTTGTTCATGGAAATCAGTTGATCAGAAACCACTATTTCTATCTGCTGCGATCCATAAATAGAGCCAGTTTCACATGTGTGCTGCAGAAGGCACTATAGAAGAACGGAATGTACACCTTCAGATAAGGCTGCTCACATCAGCAACGCTGCTGGTATTCTGACAATCAGAAATGGCAACAGAATTAGAGCCACAGACCTGCAGGTCAGGAAGCAATTACTAGGATGAGGGTCTTCCTTTTGGCCACCACATCAGCAACAGTCTCTCTCACAACTTTTTTTTTTTACTCAAGAGAAGATTCTACTTGAATGAGTCATCCTCTTTCTAGGCCAAGAAATAGAATTACTTAAATCCTTGGGGTAACAATTTGGAAAAGTGGTTCAAAACTGTGAACTTGTAATTCCAGCCAATCGCATCCTCTGCAAGGCTCCTTCAGCTAGTTGCTCCAGTTGACAAATACAGCGAGAGTTTAAAATAGACAGGGCTCTGGAGGTAATGAAATCTCTCACATTCATATGTAGCATTTCTAGTTGAGTCCAAAAATGGCAAAGACATGAAAACAACAATCTGTTTCCAAGATGAGTGGATTTGAGGAGAAGCCTGCCCAGTATTAGCTATCTAGAAACTAAACTTTGGTCTCTAAATGCTAGATAACATGACCACCGGGGGGGAAAAATGTCTTAACATTGATGAGCAAGAATCAGGCAAATTCCAAAAAGGACACACAAAAATAAACAAACGGTAAAGCTTGTGCCTGTGGTGTTGGCATCCTGTTTGGACACCTATTCAAGACGCAGCTGCTCCACTTCTCATCCAGCTGTCTAGTAATATAGCTGGGAAAACAGCAGGGGATGGCTACCATGTGTCCTCCACTGTCTCTCTTCAAATGGAAGCATAGTCTCTCTCTCTCTCTCTCTCTCTGTGTGTGTGTGTGTGTGTGTATAACCGTTTTTCAAATTTAAAAAGTCTTTAAGAAAAACACAAATACAGAAGCAACTTAGGAAGTATTGTGTAGAGCAAAAGTAAAAAAAACAAGACTCCGTATTAAAAGGGTGGAGTCACTGCCTGTAGGAACAGGTCATCTCTCCTCAATCATGCGCTCCAGCTCACAGCAAGGGAGGTTGCAAAACATAAGTAAGCACAAGGAATATCTGATCTGCATTTACTGCCACAATAAACCCTTTTCATCACTAAGTATTTCGTTTCTCCTTTCTTCCAACACAGAATACACTGATCTCCTCTACCAGGCAGACGAGCCAAAGTTTCATCCAGTCACTGCTGCACCCAACGGAAAGGTCGTTTCTGGGACGTGGCCAGCCGTCTCTCACCAGATCCAGATAGATGTGATTTTTATTGGTCTTGAGATCCTATAAAAAAATAGAACAATAGGTTATCTACTCCCTTCGCATATATAAGGAGGAGGCAAGACAGGAGAGAAGTCTTCAGAAAATTCATGAGCATTATGAAAAAAAATTTTTGCCTGGGTTTCAAGCTTTTACACCCAAATAAACTTATCTTTGCATTGCATGTTTCCATGATCTTAACGAATTACAGTCGTAAGGTGCACGCACATTCTAACCCACCCACTAAAAGATGCCTGAGTGCTTCCATTTGAAGAGAGACAACGGAGGACACAGCAGTCACTGAGCCGTGTCAAACCCGCAATCCATCTGGACAGACCATGGGGAGGTCTCGTAGCCCCACATGCTTCTTCTTGCTCACTAGAACTCCCTTCTTCCTCTTCTCCTCGGCTCTTTGCCTCATGGTGAGTCTCCTTTATTCTCTTCAACCATTTGGGGAATTTGAATCACTTAGAAACTACCCAAATGGTTCGAATTTTTCCTACCAGCATTCCCTTCAGTTCTCTGTGCTCACTTACCTTTTACAGTGCCTCCAAAGCTTCATTGAGGAGTAGGCAAACTGAAAGAACTTCTCAGAAGGTGAGTTTGTTATCTGTTTTATTTCATTGCTTCCTTAGCACATGCTTCTTTGTTTCAACTGAATGGTACATACTGAGATCAAGTTCATAGGCTTGGATGGGAAAGCGACATCATGACCAATACTGGCCTTGAGGTATGTGAATCAAGAGACATTTTCCCTTCAAAGGCTTTTAATTGCCATCTTTTTGTTTGGGCTCTAGAGGAAGTCAATTTTTCCAAATTTCAAGGTCTGGAATTTGGAACTCCTATTCTATGTAATATTTTCTGCTTTACAAACTGCTACTGCTAACCTGTCTTGCCATATCTTTTCAAGCATGGCCAATAGTATTACATATTACCAAGGTCCTGCTTTCACCCTCTTCTCATGGCACCACAATTCCATCCGGTAGGTAATCTGCCTGCATGGTTGTTAGAAGCCATAGAGTGCCATCATCTTTTTAGCTTCCAATTTTAGTTTCCTCCGAGCCCAGACAAAGCCAGGTATTTCAGGTTTTTCTAATGGAAGAAATCCTCCTTGAGATGATGTTCATATTGATCAAAACACAACAACCCATATCTTTGTGACTCTGCTCAATCAAAACTCATAACTGGCTTATACAAAGTCCTCCGCAGATCAGCAGGAGTTTCCTGTCCCTCAGCCACTGGGAAAGCCCCAGATCAGCCTATAAAATCCAAGTGCAAGCTGAGGGCCAGCTCCAGCCCAAGAGAACAACCAAAGGGCATAGGCCTAGCCTCGATGGACACGGCCACCTCTGCCTCTCCGTATCACTTTTGTAGAGACAGCAGGTGCTTTTGTACGTGCATCTTTTGTGGGTCATGCTTAGGGTGACTAACTATTCAGATTCACTTGAGACTAAGGTGGTCCCTGAGATGCAAGATTTTCAGTGCCAAAGTCCCAGGCAAATTGGGACTAGTTGGTGACCCTAATAGTTCTCGTGGAAAAGCAGACAAAAACAAAAAGATATCCACGACCTTCCCCAAGCCAACCTCCATCTTCATTTCCTTCCATTGTGAGCTGACGTGGTCCACTTTCCAAAAGAACATGTGTGCGTCTAGATGAGCAGCCTGGCCTACATTTTTGTGTGACTGATTAAGCAAGAAAGCTTTGTTGTACTCTTTAAAGATTTAAAATATGTGCAGCTCCCCTTCCCCCAGTACAAAGTTTATAGATTAGGTCATAACAGGACTCAAAGACGGAAACGCTACATAGGACATCCACAGGCAAGATTTCTCTCCCCCCCGCCACAACGCTGAGTTCACCATGAACTTTGCATTGTGCAGGAGTTCATTGTGAGCCTGAAGAAAGACCTGCTTAGGGCCCTGCAGTTATGATGGAGGAGGTCAATTTTCAAAATAAACGTTCATTATATTTTTTGCTTTGAAGAAAAATGCTGCTTGGCCTGAAACAAATTAAGAGTGCTCAAGCTTTTTATTTGGGGCGTTTTTTAGTTGAATATTATTAAAAATAATTACAGGCTGTGGATTTAATCTAAAACACAATCAGCACCCCCAAAGTCCCCTACAGTGAGTTAAAGCATCCTCCTTCTCAAAATTCAAAATTAAGTGGAAATTCAGATTAGTTTTGATTTATAACCACATTATGAACTATTTAATATTTTCAAGAAGTCATTCCCTGTGCCCATATTAAATTAATTTGCAACAGAATATTATATAATTTATATATGCATACATATAATAAATTATAGCCTGACTATATAATTCTACATGTATAATTAATTACATTAACCAACTACATTTTAAGCCTACAATTAGATAACCCTAAAAGACAACCCCTTTAGCATTTTTTAATAAATACTTGTGTTTGGGGCTGTTTAACAGAGCACCTGATCGCTGATAGAGCAGTGTTAACATCTGTTCCATTATTTCCAGAGGACGTTGGTTGAACGCAATACTATTCACATAAAATATGCATTTGTTCTTGACTGTCAAGTACCTCTATTATTTTATTAAAAAGTCAAAAAAGAATATAATCAGACTTCATAATTTATGTGTGACATTTTCATTACAGAAAACTTTATGCAAAATTGAATTCTAAAATTTAATTTCCTGTGATGTTTAAATTACTTACTATCTGGCTCCTCTCCAAACATCGTGATCATTGAAGGCCCCATATGAATTCTATTAAGGATACATTTTCCTGCTGCCAGAAAATACCGGGTATTTTTCCTAAGTCACTCTAAGAATATGCTTCTTATATATATTTTGTGCCAGGTTAAATAGTTTTTCTCACGTGGAAAAGAAAAGCAAGAACTTTTCTTTTTTTTTTTCTTTTTTGTTTTTTGTCTTTTTCAAAACCACAGACAGATTTTCTCTGCTTTTCTCCTTCCCACCTTGCCTCTCACCTCTTATTGCTGATACTTGAACCCCGAGGCAGCCGAGCTGGTCCAGCCTTGTCAGGAAGGCCCGCAGCTTCACAGGACGATAACCAGGTGCCCTCTGCTCGCTTTCTCTTTCAGGAAGTGCAGAAAAAGGGCTTTGTCCAGAGTGAGGCCTTCCGTGGGGAAGTCAGGCCCTCTTGCTTTGCCACACACTCGAGGTGATGGCGACTGACTGCTCCAGCCATTCCCCATGGCCACCCCGTCAGTGGGGGCAACCCCGACTTAGCAGCGTCAATCCCAAGGTGCTTGGAGAAACCTGAAAATGTCATCACACCTCGCAGCCGCCTGGGGAAATAGGATTGCTAATAATGAGCCATCATTTAAATAATGAGCCTTTGAGGGAAGGAGATTACCACAAGCAGAGTTACCTTAATGTATTCTCCAGGGGAGAACCGATTTCCAAAATGGCATTTTAAAAGGGGAAACCGGGAACCCATCACAAGTGAGGGGGAGGGAACGTAGAACTGCTGTCAATCAGGTCAGGTGTGGCAGGATTCCCTACCCATGACACCCCACACTGCCAGCCAGGAACATGTGGGTGTGTTCACTCATCCATTCAATCACAGGGCACATCCACAGCAATGCATCTTGTGATGGGTTTGATAACAAAAAGGAACAAAGATAATGCCTCCCATTTATTTAAAACCCTACATTTTATAGTTACCTGGCAGGTTTCATTTGATGGTCACTTCCCCACAAGGCAAGCTGGTCTACCATAACTCCACCTAGTGAACAATTCCACCAAGCCCCGCATGTGTGATTTTCCAGAACACATGACTATATGGCCAGATCTCTTAAGAGTCCAAGCAATGATCTTTACTCAAATCTTAACTTGGATTTCAATGGAGGAAGCCAAGAAGCCATGTTTTTGCCTACATTCTTGTGCTAGGTAAAGAGGAGGACTAGTTCTGAACCTCCAACATTTTTCTATGGTCTTCTGTGATGGTAACTGGGCCATTCCCGTATAACTGTCCTCTCCTATCTATTACTGCAAGTCGAACATTTGTCTGGCATGATCTGGGGGCTTGGGAGATACTCTCTCTGTCACTCTCATTCCCCAAGACTGCCACCCTCCCCGCCCCACCCCACCCCTGCCTGAAATTGAGTACTGTGAGTGGCTTCCCCCAACCCCTTCAAGCATTCTCTTTTACAAGATTCCCAGGAAGAGTTCATCTACATTAGCCATAACGAGACAGGGATGGGATCAGGTCAGCACTGTGGCACTGCAAGATAAGATACTGCTTATGACGCCCACATCCCATTTCTCCACTTTCGATCCAGACCCCTGCTAATGTGCCTGGGAAAGAAGATGGCCTAGCAAGATAAGCCACTATCTGCAGACCTAGGTCTTGTCCTTTCAACGTTTCTTTCTCATCTGGTCTCTCCCCACATTGTGAAGTTAAAAAAAAAAAAAAAGAGTGTAATATGAGTGACAGGGGCATGAGAGGGGGCTTGAAGGGACCACTCCTTTGAGAAGGGATAAACTTTAATTCTTACCAGCAGGAAGCAAAAGGAAGATAATATTAGGCCCATGAGCAACCTTTGAAATACTATCTAACAATGACTAAAAGTCCTCAAAAGGTGAAAATGCGTAAGTAATTGATAAGCAATGCATGTATATGACTTAAAGTCCAGCTTAAACATGCTTCCTCTGGGAAGCCTTCCTAAGCTGATCTGGTTGGATCTAGTTAGTGGTCCCACGTATGGTGCAGCAGCCTCTTGGGTAATTACTATGAGTCGTCGTGTTGGAATGAGTTGTCTGGCCAAAACTCTGAACTGTGTTCCCTCAGTTCCTAACTCTGGACAACAAGATTGTCCTGCAGGATGCATTCAGTGTTTATTCACGAAGACTCCCTTGATTTCACACGCTGCCCTATGTCTCTCCTTTGTTTATAGTGGCACTTTTTGAAAGAGCCATCTGTAACTACAGCTTCTCCTGCTCTCTTGAAACCATTTCAACAGGAATTTATCATTTTTTAATTTTATTTTTGCTGATGGTTACATAGTTGAGAAGGGTGCATGCTCAGGTGGTCCACTGATTAACGTGAGAAGGGTCAAGGAATAGGGGAAGATGGATGAGACAATTGTTTCCAATTTTGTTTTTCTTCTTTCTGTATCTGGGGAAAGTGGGGAGAGAAGGTGAGATGTTGCACCCAGCATCCTAACCGCATCAGTACTCGGGGATGGGGAACAATCACCCAGTGTCATCCCAGGGTCCCTGATGTGGTGCATGTTCCAAGGGTGCTACTCAAGTGCTTTCAATAGTTCTGAAATGCTCTTGATTTCATTGTTCCAAGGATAAGTAAATCCTTCCAAAGTCCATTGGTTGACATGGTACACCTTAGAGTCTCCATTCACCCAGATACTTGCTGTCAACGCTTGGCTGAGAGAGTTGTCCAATTTGTTCTGCCCTCCATTTTCTTCTTTGGTACTAGATGTCCTCTGAAGGCCCCAATGAAATGCCATATCCCCCATGTGCATCTGGGCATGCCGTCCACTGCACAATCTTCAGCAACTGAGGAGGCCCAGTTTTGACACACGCACTTCATGGTCAGACCACAGATCTTGAGATTTTTCCCTATAGTTGGAGTTTGGAGCCCAGAGGTCCAGATGGAAGGGTCCACAAAGAAACCTCACTAGAGGTGACCCCAGAACTGACTCCTATGTGTGCTAGCTAGTATGATGTCTGGCTCAGTGCATCTCCCCTATCATCCTACATACAAACTGCTGCTTGCAGTCATCTAGTCAGTTCTCAAAAGGAATTTATCACTGTTCCTGTTACCCCTTAAGCACTAGACACATTGGACCACTCCTTCTCCTCGATCCCTCTGGCCATGGCTCCAGGAACACCATTCTCTCTTGGCTTTCCTGCCACATTCAGCAATCCCTCTGAGGTCCCCTCCTGACTCTTGCACATCTCTTCATCTTACAAATGGCAGACATCCCCCATCCCAACAAAGGTCTAGAGTCCCTTACTTGGTCCCGTAATTTGTGTGCCCATCTTGTGCTGAAAAGTCCCAAACAGATACTTATAACCTCAAGTACTCCCCTGAATCCATTTCCTTTGTTCAATTTCTTAGTCAGTGTACTCACTGGGAAGCCTGCTAAGCATCTCAAATTTAATGTGTCTAAACTCAGAAAACAGACACACAAAAATTCTATCCTTTATCCACCTTACCTCAAAAGAAATTGTACTTAGCTTGTATAGGCACTTAGGCTACATACATAGTAACAGCCTTGCCTCCTTTCTTGTTCACATCCAGATTTAACTCTTCAGCAAACTCTGACAGCTCTGCCTTTGACATTCATGCAGAAGCCAACCACCCCTTACCACTTCCTCCAAATCACAGGATCCATGCTGCCATCATCTCTCACTCAGACTATTGCAACAGCCTCCTACTTGACTCTGCTTCTAACTCCACATAACAATGAGAGGGAAGTTTTGAAAGATCGCATCAACTACCTTCTCAAACCCACATTGCAACCACAGCTTCTATCATTCACCCTACTCTGGCCACTGCAGGCCACTTCCTCTGGCCTCCTTGCTATTTCTCCATAGGCCAAGCGTGCTCCCACTTCACATGCTGCTAGCTTACTGTCTCCATCACCTGCAAGGCTGTCTTCCTGAATATCTGCAGAATTCATTTCTTCCTCCTTTTCTGGCCTCCACTTACATAGCACCTATTCAGAGAGAAGTCTTTCCTGACCTTTATCAAATGGTTCTTCCATTGCTTTCTGTCTCGCCTACTTTATTTCATTCATTATAATGCATATCACAATCTGACATATTTGTTTCTTCATAAAAATTTTTCCCCATGAATATTTTGTTATGTTCTTAGTACTAAAACCCCAGCCTCCAACACAGGAGGCACTCAGTAAATGCATGAATTAAAGAATGAATGCAAATAAAAGTAGAATTGTTGTCTTCAAGCAAAGTTGATATCTTCAAGATATTAACATAAGGGTTTCATCTTGAGGATTGTCAAAGCCAATTTCCCTAATCAACCTGAGTGAGTTTGGGTGGTGGTAATGGTAGTGGTGGCGGTGGTTTCTTTTTGTTTTTAATCTTTGAATTAAACTCAGAAGTACTCACTATTTAACCTTGCCAGCAAATATGAGTTTTCCCCCTGCTAGTGCTGTGATCACTGTGGTACCATCAACCAGGAAATGAAATCTTAATCATAGCATCTGCCATGCACCCCTCACTTACAAGCCCACAAATGAAACTCCAGCTAGGCAATCTCATTTCACTAAAATGCGGTTGAACCCAATAACTAGGGGCTGGCCCTCACAGCACATCGCTCTGCCCAATGCTGCTTAATCTTGACAAGCTTCAAGGTTTATAGCACCCTAACCTTTCACTTAAACAGAAAAGCATGTGCTGGGCCACTTCCTCAGCAGCTCGCAGGCACGACTTGTGTTCTCTAAGGCTACCCCTGGAGACTGTTCTGGGCTTCTACCTCAGCTCCTTGCTAGGTTAAAAGACAGTTACCCCAGCACTGCCAGTTCATAACCTAGTGGCATCTGGAGAGGAAAAAAAGAACCATGTCATGTGAGGTGCATCAACTGAGGGCGAGGGGAGAGCTTCTTCATTTTCCAGAAGACTAGGAAAGAGAGACCACTTGGGGATTCGGAGGGATCAGACTATCGAATGTCAACAACAGCTCATGGGCATCATGGAGCTCTTGGCTTGCTTCCTGTTCCACCCTGAAGGGGCTGTAGAGTGATTTCCAGGTACATGACTGGGGCCAAGCAATCTAAATATTGAGCCTTGTGAAAAGCGATTAACATTCCAAAACAAATGTGTTACCCACAAGTCTGGCCACTTCCAGAAGCACCTGGCCACTGATCCAGGTGCAGGTTGGTCCCTGTGACCTCAGGGAGTCACTTGCAGATCAGATGTCAACAGGTGACAGCAGCAGTCACTGGGGCAGGCAACTTTATTGATGGAATTGGGTTTACAAATTACCCTCCAGGCACACCGAAGTGAACTATTGAAGTCCTGTTCCTTTGCACCTGGCTTTGAGAGAAGAAAAGGCAAAGTACCACCTTTCCCTACTGCCGTCACATCTATTCGGAAGAGGTAGACTGAAACATCTCTGAATCAACTGTTGCAACAGACTCCGTCTGAAAATTCCTTGCAGCTTGATCCAATAAAACTAAGTATAAGGATCTTTACAAACTGGAGACTCCTAGGTAGTTCCTAGGGTTCTAGATAATTTCAGGCCTCTCCAGGAGCCCTTAGTGAGAAATGCATGGCCATACCAATGGAATATCCAAATTCCCGTGTTTTCTTACTAAAACAGGACCCAGAAGAGGAAAGGAGGGCTTGTGAACCTGCTACAATCTACACATAGACATGTCCAGATGGAAAGGAGGGGATATCATACAGAAGGCTGGTTCATAAGCTGAGGATAAGACAAAATCAACTCGCTATCAAAGAACTCATCATGATCATGGTGATTTCAAATACTCTGGGTTTTTTGGGGGGGCGGGGGAGCTTTTTACTTTTTGAATATTTTCTCAATATATATGCTACATGTACATATGCTACAAACTCAGTCTTGGGAATGTGAATAGTATTTTGTGGAAAAACCTTACAGCAAGACTCTATACTTACAGCAAGACCTTGTACTCTGGACTTGTATTATTTTCTCTAGAAGTACCCAAAAAGTATTTTCAATCTTTCCAGAGCTACCACTCATACTTTTAAGGATGAAAACACAAACTGCCAATCTCAAAGCAAGAACCAGAACATTCTAAGTCCATGGATTGGCCACGAAGCTTGAAGTATTATCACAAGGCCAAGAGAAATCTGTGAAAAGCTGACACCCCAAAATGGTACCTCTAGATAATTCCAGTCCAGAATGGCTAGGCAGCCCTAGATGTTGAGCAGGCTCCTGCGAGTGCTGAAAGAGCTTAATGTTCCTGCAAGACAGAGACTTCGATGAACTGAAAGAATCCAGACAGCACAAAGTCCTTCTTCTAGCCCTTTATGGGCTCACTGGGCTGGCTGAGAGCAGGGCTAGGACTAAGCTGTTTCTTCTCCTGTACTAATTCCATGTTAGCTTTTAGCAATGTCAATATATCAAATTCTGCAAGAAAATAGTATTTGGATCTTTTGTTCAAATAATGGCCATATCTACAAAATGCATGAAACAATCATTGTACTAAAACAGGAACCGTCTGTCATTTTCTTTGGCTTCCATTGCGGTTATGGTAGTGGCATTCGGTTGGATAAAAAGGGACAGAGAAACAACTCTAGGGCATGGTAAGCTCCCAAACCTAGAGAACACACAGTGTTCAAGTGTTCACACTCAGTGAAAGTCGGGTTTTTGCTGTTGTATCAAAGGTCTGAAATCTCTAATTCCTTCAGGCAGACAAAATTCTCAGTTTTAGTTCACTAGGCTGTTAGGTAAAACACCCATTTACAACACACAATCATGTCATCTTCCCGCTCATTAAAGTCCTCAGGCCCCACGAGAGGGCTTCAACTTGTTAACCTGGAATAAACGCAAGGCTCTGCATTGATGTCTCATATTCTTTCTGTTCTAAATAATGTTCCTTCTCTTTTCCTCGCTGACCTCTTCCTCTTTCTTCAAGATCCAGATTCAATGCTACTTTCAAAGTGTCCCTTTCTTCCAGTCCCTACCTAGACAAGCTTCTTTCTGGGGGACATGCAGGAGGCAGTGTGTCCTAAGTGGAGGAGAGAACTTACAGAAACACAAACAGCTCTGTAATGTACCTTGCGCAAATGTCTGCTATAATACAGCTGATCTCTACAAAAGTATGACATAATCTAAGAAATTGGATGATTTTCTACCTAGGAAGAACATTGGGATTGTTAAATGAAATAATTACATGCATAGCCTCCAGTACATACCAAAGTATCACCAATTACTTCTTTTCTTATGCTGGCATAAAATAAAACCGTAATAACTTTACAGAACAAGAAAAAATCACATCCCTGCATGAGACACAGTTCTAAAATTTTTAATAGGCACATGCTTGTGAGAAGTCAACATATGCAAGGACACTTCAAAAATTTTATGGAAATGGAAAGATAAGCTTATTTCAGTGCAAAATATCAGAAATTCTTATATAACTTTTCATTATACACCTTTTCAATGAATTTTGTGAAGACTCTGTGTCACTCTTATGTGTCTACCAATCTCTCTGCTACCACATTTTCTCTTCTCATCCTTATTCCTTTCCAGTCTAAGATACAATAGACCCTGAAATAAAACATAGATTGATTGTGTGTTCTGCACCTGGCCTAGGCCAAAATACAGTGTTTCCTACTTTGCAAATTCACCCAGGCCCTAGTGACCACTAGGTACTACTCAACTGTCCAGTTAGGAACCTCCTTTGGACTAACATTGGATCTGATGTCCTAGAATTCATGGACTCCTTCTCTTTGCTCTGCTCTTTCAAAAATCTGGGGCCATTAGGACAGATAATGCAATTTAATCACTTTAATCTACACAAATCAAAAGCTTAGACTATATAACAATGTGTGCATATATAAGCACATGTACTTTTATAACCCACATGAAGCATTGGTTACCATTTAATATCTCAGAAAGACACTTTCTGCTCAAGAAGTTTGATGTACATCTCTGGATGAGATTCCACAGATATTCAGGGAAGAGTCCTGCAAAATCCTGACAAATGTAATATTTGTACTGAAATGTGGGTTTCACATTTCGAGTCAGGGTTGGCCCTTTGCTAAGGAGGAAGAATTGCAGAATACCAGAAGCAGCACCAGATGGCCACCTGTGTCTTCCAGTGGGGGATACCTGAAGTGCCCTGGGGCTGTGTAGCATCCTTTCCACTTGGGCATCACTGAGCTGATGATGTATGAAAGAAATAGGAGATATGAGAAATTTTTGAATGTTCATTAAAAATAGGCACTGTGTGTCAATTTCCCATGTTAATATTTTAATGTGAAATTAAATTTCTTTTTAACCCTCTTTCTCCAGTTCTATCTTTGTCCTGAATTGTGTAGTTGTTCTTGTTTTGAATTGGGTGCGTGTGTGACTGACTGACAGACGAGATGGGATGGAACATGACTCCCCCTTTTCTCTCCTGGTAAACAGTTTTAGAGAGGTCTAACTTATCTAACAGGACTAGCCAGTCCAGACTCCCCACCTCCGCTGGGGAAAGGTTCGTATAATGTTTTCTTGCTGTTTGGTCTTCAGCTTATAGTGTTGTCCTGGCACTGATCAGGTCTAACATACAGTATTCGTTAACATGTTCAGTTACATATTAAATGTACTTCTGTTTAACTAATTTACACCTCTAAATTCTTCTAATTTGGAAGAGAATTTTGATTAGGAATAAAATCCATGAGATAGAAAATCAGTATCTATGAGCTCAAAAATGAAGCTAATAATACAGCAGATCTACCACCTATACTCTAATTATCCCTTACTTGATGCCCTTTATTTATTCCCCTATATAAGAAATTTCCCCAATAAATCGGAACTGCTTGGACAGGGGTTCTGTCCGTCTGTTCTCGCGGGCCTGGAGGCTGGGTGGCGGGCAGCAGGCTCAACCCCTCCGGCAATGGGGTACTAAGGGGATCTGTGGGGGACACCCCGCAAACCATGGGTCAGAATTAGGATTTTCATTTTTTGGAAGAGAAAACTGAAACTCAAAGCCAGTCGTGAGTTGATCAAAAATCTTGCAGCAAGTAAACAGTAGAGCACAGATTCAATCTAAGACTACTTCTGGCAACTTGAATGCCCTGCCAGACTCAGGGTAGAATTTTTTATGAGAACCCATCTTGAAGCAGGCACTATGTTACAGCAGCCTCTGCTTGGGACTCCTGAGTCCATTGTGGGAGTTCGAGTTCAAGTCCTGGCTCCTCCACTTTTGACCATGCTCCCTGATAACTCATTCTGGAAGCCAGCAAATAACAGCCCAATTACATGGGGCCCCTCCACACAAGTGGGAGAGCCAGATAGAGTTCCAGGCTCCTGGTTTCAGCCTGGCCCAGTTCTGTCTGTTGTGACATTTGAGGAGTGAACCTGTGGGTGGAAGGTCTTTCTCTCTCTCTCCTCTCCGTTTCTCTGCCACTCTGCCTTTCAAATAAATAAATCTTTTTTTAAAAAGTCCATCTCTATCCTCATTATCAAGCTTGCTCAAACTAAGACAGCTTGAGAGTTGAAATAATTGTCTGATTTAAAATTAGGCACAAGTAAGTTTTGCCTGAATAACCTAGAAAAGCCCTAATAAGGCTCTTGATGAGTTTCCCAAGAGAATGTACAAAACAGGAAGAAAGACAGTCAGATGCTTAGCAAAAACGAAAAGACTCAATGAGGAAAATATACATTCTTATTTCCTTATGCCTGTCCTCTTTTTTTTAATATTCTTTCCTATTAACCCAATTCACTTACTAAAAACAGAAAACAGAATGAAAGCCTAGCATCCCAATGTATGTGATACTCTTGCAGGAAACTAGTAAATGTTTATTAAGGCCATACCATACATGAAAGCAAAGAGGGAAAGCATGAAGCCTGTTTCACATATTGTTACAAATCTGTAATGTTAGAATAAAAGGAAAACTGATTCCTACCAATTATGAAAATGTACAGGATTAAATCAATTGCTCTGCCAGATCTGACCAGCATCTGGTCTGCAGCAGTGGCCAAATCGATCTCATTTGGGATATTTATGAAAAGTAACTTCTAAAACATAAATCAGGACTATAAAATCATCATCTGATTATCCAAAATTTTAAAAGCAGAGAAGAAAGTGTATTCAAGTGTGAAATATGGTTTTGGAGAAGGGAGGAGGCAGGGAGTTTCAGCTCAGAACAAGAAGCAAAAAACTCAAGCAGCAAGAAGAGGGAGGGATGCCTGTCCCAGGCAGAGCACTGGGGCTCTGTCTTCCCGGGCCTGGACCTCGGGGAGGAGTCAAAGCAATTAGCTGTCTCTTTCCAGCCCAGCACTTTCATTTCAACTGATGCTTTCAGTCAATAGAGACGAGGCTCATTGCCTTACTCAGCCAAATAAGTGTTTTCATCTGTTTGTTTTGCCTGGGTTTGACCCTTAAGCTCAAGGAAAGCTAAAGGAGAAGGTTTACTATGGGTATCAGAAGAAGAAACTGTTGTTAGTAAGTACAAGTGTAGACACAAGAATCTGACTTACCCACAGTAATGTGTGACACTGCAGCTCCACCAAAGGCACTGGACAGCTGCAGCTCCAGGAGCTCTGCCGGCAGATGAGCGCTGAGTTCTGTGGCTCTCCCTGCTCCTCTCCTCCAGGTCCCAGGGTAGGCACACTGGAGTCATCGCAAAGCCCTGCTCATTCAAGCAATGTCTTGTTTTAGACTCTAAGAGTTCTATGTTCATATGCTTCCTTAGGTAGATAACTTCAGGAGTTTGTTCCTCCGTGTGTCCCTGACTCCTGAAGAGGTTCATAGCGATCTGTTCTTTTTTTTTTTTTTTTTTTTAAAGATTTATTCATTTTATTACAGCCAGATATACACAGAGGAGAAACAGAGAGGAAGATCTTCCGTCCGATGATTCACTCCCCAAGTGAGCCGCAACGGGCCGATGCGCGCCGATCTGAAGCCGGGAACCTGGAACCTCTTCCGGGTCTCCCACGCGGGTGCAGTGTCCCAAGGCATTGGGCCGTCCTTGACTGCTTTCCCAGGCCACAAGCAGGAAGCTGGATGGGAAGTGGAGCTGCCGGGATTAGAACCGGCGCCCATATGGGATCCCGGGGCTTTCAAGGCGAGGACTTTAGCCGCTAGGCTATGCCGCCGGGCCCAGCGATCTGTTCTTCAGAGGGCAGTATGGAAGGAAAGGGGGAAATCCCTGAGAACAACTGCCCAGGTAGAAATGCTTTCACTGACCGGGCAGAGGAGCACTCCCAACCTAGGCTGCAAAGAAATGCATTTGTTCAATTTCAGCATATAAAACTAAATGAGGAAATTCATTATTTTGAAAAACACTTGTGAAACCATATATTAAGTGCTGTGTTGAAAGGAAAGGTGATGGGATGAGACCACTTCAAGGGAATACATGGGTTACCCAAGAATAAGGAATATAGGAAGGATATATCCAGCTACTGTGGTGCCACAGACACGGGAGACTTCGCCAGCTGTGTGAGCACAGAGAAAGTGGGAGAGCAGGACAGCTTCCTAGGAGAAGTGGGCTCTCCTGCCTGCCTTAGCAGGGTGGGGAACAACACATGGTGCAGAAGGGCATTTCCTGGGCTCAAGAAGCAGCTTGAATAATGGCACAGAAGAAATGACAGCACAGCTGGTGCAGTGAACTCTAGCAAAGTGGTTTGTGTTTCTTGGGTGAAAGGTAAGAAGTAGGAAAAGACAAGATCATTCTAGAAGGGCCAGACCAGCGATAGCCTTTCTACACCATCTTAAGTGGGAAATGTCTTCTCTGATGAAAGTTAATCCAAAGGCCCAAAGCCACTGCCATTTGGAAAGTCCAGAAAAATGCTAGAATATTCCACCTTCTACCCATAAACACAGCAAATGAGAGACGACATTAATCACATTCACTCATTCTGATGTAGTTAGAGCCAAAAGTAGTTAAAAGGCACCCCAGAGTCCAGAGCCTTAGACACCGGTGATGCTGAGCAGGGATACTGTCGAGGAAAGCCTTGACGTGGCGAAGGGGCAGGGCAGTCACGAGAGGCAGCCGCTCAGGACGGCCTCTGTCCTCTGTAGGATTCCCGGACAGCAGTCACTTGGCACTTCGCTTTGAATTAGCTGAAGATAAAGCTATTGCCTCTGAAATTTCTAGTTAGTTTTCACTGCCTCCTTTTATAAATCAGTACTGGTAAACTTAATGCCTTTCTACTATGTAGCAGTTTGTTCTTCTCAAATATTTTCTGGGACTTGCCCTCATTTGCTCTGTCAAAGACCTAGATGGGAATTGTTAGTCAGAAGCTCTGGGCAGGAACACAGGGGAAAGCGACTTGCACCTCGCTCATCCAGGAGACCAGGGGAGGTTAAAGCAGGTGCTTGATGTCCACCTTGGCACCCCACACACAGGCCCTTATGAAACAGTGACATATAAAACAAACACTCAACACGGTGGCTTAATTGCTTGCTTTAGGTTCAGGGACATAGGGTCCAAACACAAAAGTGTTTTTTGGAGATTTCAGAGCAACAGAAAACAGAATATGAGGGGTCTTCAGAAAGTTCATGGGAAATGTGTGTTATAGAAAAATGACACACTGACTGGAATTATTTTTTCACTAAAATAAACTTCTTTAGCTCCATTTTCTACAAATTTTTAAAGTCATCTTGTAGAGAATAGAATGCAGCTCTAGAGTTATACAGACCAGACCTTAACAACCAATTACTGACTAACTGAATTTTATCTAATACTTTTAAGTCTCAGTTTTCTCATCTGCACATTGGGAGTAACAAAATAAGCCCCAGAAAGAAGGAAAAGTAAGAGAAGGAACAGATTGTAGCAGTTTCTGGTATTTAGAATATATAAATCAATGGCTGATTGATCAGTTACTAATGTGACCTTACTCTGTACCAGTCGACCCACCCCCCCCCCCTGCTTTGCTCCAGAAAAAGTAAGACTGGAACTGTTTCAGCAAATCTACAGAAAGCTTTGCCCTATATACACTTCAAAAGCTTTCCAAGTATCAAAAGCTCACTTTGGGCTACACAGGATGCCGCTGCACTCTCCACGCACCCAGTAACTGGCTGGAATAATGTCCCTGTGCCTCTGTGAACTATTTTATGATTAACTTCCCTCTGCTGATCAAGACAGAAAGGATACAAATCATTGATCGCCAGCAATTGTTTTTCCATGCTTGGGATATGATTCAATGGTCTGCAATGTTGAAAAAGAGATGATTAAGAGGAGGAAAGTGATAAAACAGATGTTGAATAAAAAATACAATTTCCCATTGAATAAAGTAGTGGTTGTGCCCGGGAGAATTACCCACACAATACTTTCTTCCCTCAAGGGCTGGAAGGCATTCTGTTCCTGTTCACTTGCGCCCCCCCAAAAAGGCCCAACCCCCCAAGGGAGTCGTGAATTACTCCACTTATGACCTTCATCTGTAATGTACTCTTATATCTTTCCTAAGTGTATAGACTTGAAGGTTAAAATCCAGGGCTGTTCTTAATGCCGATTTTGGTTGAGGCATCTAACAAGCGGCACCAAGCCTTTCATGAACTTTAACGACAACTTTACCAAGCTGGTTTCCTCTTGCGCTCAGAGAACCAAGAGTGAAATGTAATATCACCACGCAAACCCTTCTCTTGCTGTTGTTTCAAGGAAGGGAACCAAAGACTCTTTTCATGTGGTTTTCAGCTAAGAGCACTTCTGCAGTCTAGGAACCGGAAGAGGGACTCGGGGTTTGTCATCATTTCCTCCCTGGAGGTAAAATTTAAAAAACAATAATAATAGAGGGAAATAAAAGAACAAGTGGATAAAAATAAAGCCAGACAACTGAAATAGTGCTGTGTCAGTCAAATTATCTGAAGCATTTTAAGTTCATGGGGAAAAAAAAAAGGAAAGAAATGAAGATATTACTCAAGTGACTGGGAACCTAAAGAAGACACAAAACAATATTTGTAGTTATATTCCTATCTAAAATTTGTGACATGTGGGGCCAGTAATGTGTGGCTCAACATGTTAGTCTTCCACCTTCAAATGCTGGTATCCCATGTGGGTGCCAGTTCATGTCCCGACTGCTCCACTTCCAATCCAGCTCCCTGCTTTTGCCTGAAAAAGCAGCAGAGGATGGCTCAAGTCCTTGGGTCCATGCACCCACATAGGAGGCTCCTAGCTCCAGACTTCAGATTGGCTCAGTTCTGGCTATCTGGGAAGTGAAACAGCAGATGCAAAATGTTTCTCTCTCTTTCTCTCATTTTCTCTGTAAATCTTCCTTTCTAATAAAAATAAATCTTTAAAATAAATAAAAACAAGTGAAATTTGTGAGGTGCTTTTAAACAATATCCTTTTGCAAACTTAACCTCCAAACACAACAGTGCCCCACCACGTAAGATGATGAGGTTTAACATTTAAGATTCGTATAGAAAGGAATTAGGATATTTTGGAAGAAAAGGGAGGCATGGGTGATGATGGATATGGAAGAGTTAGCAAACAGAGTCATCTCATATCCTGCCTCGTTAGTGTCAGGAATGCAACTGCTGTCCCTGACAGAACCAGTCTACTGACCAGTAACTTCCTAAACGGAAGTGATGCACGTTACTTCTGAATTATACATATATTGATGGATTCTTCCTTGATTTCACTTCCCTTTTCTACACTAATGCTGATGCACATGTGACACGTAAGAAAAACAACCCTTGGTAGTTTTAAGCTACTAGGATTTGGACTTTCATTACAGCAGCATAACTTAACCCAAACTGACTAATCAATTATTTTTTATTGTCACATGAGCCCTGACTCACTGGGGTAACTTCTCTCATTGCTGACTGTTATTCACTCTCTTTTCTTCTCTATTGCTAGTTCAGCCACAGCATTAATTCAATGTGAAAATCTTTGCTGTCTGTAGTTAACAAATTTGATGTTGGCTGAGCACAATAATTTATAGGCAGTATCTTAATTTATTTATTGGGTACTTTATTAACCTATACCCTTTGCAGCCTGGGAATTTTAATGGGTTGATAGTTACAGTGTCTTCATTTATCCCTGTGTGTGAAATGGGACTTTCATAATTCAGCTGTGGCATTACCACACATTCATTATCAAGATCAGGGTCCCATTTTGAGTGAGGTCACTAACGGCGGAGACAAAATACATTCTCTTGTACTTTACAAACTGCCATGCCACTTCTAATAGCAGTAGCAGCATATTTTATTAGATTTACTCAATTTGAATCTAGATCACTGCCTTGGCTAACATTTTATCAATATTATAAGCATGGAATGTAAAGAAGGAATATTTTCATGAATAAATAAACATTTTATCCCTCCTTCAGTGAAATAGTGTTTTTGGTTAGAATATTTAATGTTTTTTTTTAAAGAAACTTATAATGTCTATTTTGGATTATTCCCAGAGAACTCAAGAACTACTGCAGGATGCAGTAAGCTGTCAGCAAACGTGGCAGCATTCTACAGCGCCAAAATGGACAGCCTACAAGAGGACATCTGGAAGCCAGCAAGCAACAGCACGGGACTCTATGCACTGCCAAATGCTGAGAGCCACCGGAACCTACGACACAGCAACAACACCTCCCCTCAATCTGCTTCCAATACTGCAACTTTCACTGCTGAACGCTAGCCTGGAATGCCACTGCAAACTGATTCCCAGGCTTCTATTCTTCGCAATTTAGGAATGACTGCAGAAATGAGACAACAGACAATCCAGCAAACTTAATAACCAATTGTTGTATTTTTTTTTCTTCCAGGAACTGTCACACATTGCAAAAGTGCAGAACAACTGGAGTTTCAAAGTTATTAATCCCACTCTTCCTCTTCTGAATGCACCTCTATGATTGAAGACTGCTTTCTTCCATCAATCCATTTCCATTTACTCAGAAAATACTGGGTATCTACAACATGCCAGTCATTGAAGTAACTGGTGGTGTTAAGTTAAAACATATTTCATCCCATTACTATCCTTCAAGCCTACAGTGATTACTAAAGCAAATACAAAAGGGTGTAACACAGTGTAACAAAAAGAATAGGTGAAATTGATGCCTTTACGGAGAACGTGCCCTCTGGCCTGACGCTGGCACGTGAAGACGCTCCCTTCAGCTGAGAGCAGTGGGGAAGTACCAGCGCTTCCGTCAACCAGAGTTCCGTTCGCCTCGCCTGATGCCAGCATCTCACCGTTCTGACCGTCGTTTTGTAATATCTGACATATTAATTTTTTCTTCCTTTTTAAATGTTTTCTACTTTCACACCCTCTATTTTACAAATAAACACTAAAATTATTCTCATAATTTGGAAGAGAATTTTGATTAGGAATAAAATCCATGAGATAGAAATTTAGTATCGATGAGCTCAAAAATGAAGCTAATAATACAGCAGATCTACCACCTATAGTCTAATTATCCCTTACTTGATGCCTTTTATTTATTCCCCTTTTGTTTCTTTGTCTGGTTCTCCACATGATCGCTTTTATCCATGAATTGTGATAAATGCATTATCATTTGTTGATATAGAATATTCTATATTGATCATTCTTGAAACACTGTTTTCTGATTTTTTGTCTTTAGTTATGGAAACTTTTCTTTTATCATATCTTTAAATATGTCTTAAATACCATTTTATCTCTTAGGAATATCAATTGTGCATAAATTGAACTTCCAACATACTTCTTTCTTTTCTAGCGCATTTTTTCAAATTTTTAAATATAATGCTACTTTTGTTCAGTTTGATTCTAGCTTAAATGATGTATAATCCATTTCCTGTCTCATGATTTTTTCTATTTTTCCTTTATATGCTTTTAATATATATATAATTTTTATTGGAAAGGCAGATTTACAGAGAGAAGAGACAAAGTTCTCAAAAGTTTGAGAGCTATTTAAAGCCTTTCATTATTTTTTCTGAATAATTCCTCCTGTGGATGTTCACTTTTTGTATTCTTTTGTGTTCCTTTGTAGATTTTCATACATAATTCCCATCTTTCTCCTTTTTGAATGGAGTCACTACCTACTTGGGAGTATCATAACACTGACTTCTTGGGAATTTCTAGATCTTCACTTAAGTGTATGAGTGTATTTCTCGCCTACTGCAGCCCTGAAGTCACTTTACAGGCTACCCTCAAGCTCAGTGTCTACCAAAGCACTTGTTTGTATGGAAGTCTGTGCGTTGGCTGGGAAAGCTTGTTTCAGCCTGGGCTTCAAGGTTAAGGTCAATATCTCCACCTCACTTTGGAGACAGGTAAAGAAGAAGCAGCTTTCAAGTTCACGGTCTTTGCCACTGCAGAAGGACAAGAGGATTATCCAAACTGTGCACTTTTCAAGCCTCTATCAGCATCATATTTGCCAACAAGCCATGGCCCAAAGCAAGTCACATAACCAAAATCAAAGAATGGGAAGTACACTCTGCCAGCATGAAGCCATGGAAGCAAATGAATACACAAATTCCACCCAAGGAGGTAACATATCACCATGAATTACTTAGAACAAGCTGATTATAAACTTTATTAAAGATAGAGAATATTATTCTTCAACAAAGTGTATTAAGTCTGCTTTATCTGCTGCACTGGGGTCACTTCCTCCTTGCACAGTGAAATCATTAGAAGACAAGATTTCCGTGTTCTGATCTGGCAAATACTAACTTCTTCCTTCTACCCTGTACCTCCAGCATTCTCTCAGTAAACTACAACCTGGAATTGGATCTTTCTAGGGATATTTTCAATCTCTCCTTTGACCTGTCTTTGTCATACATTCATCAGATGAATAGCATATGCCTGACCCAAGGATTCACATTTGTACTGTCAGCAAGCTCAATCTAAAAGTCACAGCATTTGCCATATGGACTTTTTTTTCTTTGAGGCTTGGGCTATGTCATTTCTCTGGTTTCATTTAATAGGGTTTTTTTTTCTCTCTTTTTCAAGGATTTGGGTAGATTTTGAGGGTTAAAAATGCTTTATCTTGCCATTTTAAAATGAAGACCACAAGATTATATATTCAGTATGTAACCGAATTGGAAACCCCAAGACTTTCTACCCAGTCATGTCATTGGATACTATAGTTACATAGTTGAGCATCCTGATTTAAGAACATAAATCTAAATTTATCCTTGCTAAATGATATCATGTTATATTCAGTCTGGTCAGAAAATTTTGAAAGATTTTGGACCTGGAATCCAGTACATTATCCCACCTTCTATCTTCATGCCATTCATAAATTCAATCAGCTTACTATTAATGTGTTTATCCTGTCATTGTTAAAAGTTTTGAACAGAATAGAGTTGAAGGTAGCCATGCTTACCTCCCAGGAGCTGTCGATCACCACAATCCATTTAACCTACATAAATTCATCTTTTGTCCAAGGAAAATGAGATGAATTTTGTTATGTAGTTCCTTAAACCCATATACTTTATGTATACCCCATTCTTTGAGCAACTAGACTTTGCAGCTAGTAATTCGAGAAGGTAAAAGCATAGATGAAGACAAAAGCAATGAAGAAGGAGTAGGAATAAGACAAGCAAATAAACAAGGAAGTGGAAAACAAAGAGGGAGGATGAGGAGAAAAGGAGGAAGGAAAACAGAAAATTTTTAAAATAATTTAGTTAATAACAAAAAGAGATTGGAGAAACTGATAAAATAATATGGTCATGGATCTAAAGAAAACTGTAACATATTGTTAATCCCGGTCCTTTTGGGGGAAAAAGTATCAAAATTATGGTTATCAAACTTATCACAGAATAGCAGGTTTAAAAGTGTCATTCCGGGCCTGGCGGCATGGCCTAGCGGCTAAAGTCCTCGCCTTGAACGTGCCGGGATCCCATATGGGCGCCAGTTCTAATCCCGGCAGCTCCACTTCCCAACCAGCTCCCTGCTTGTGGCCTGGGAAAGCAGTAGAGGACGGCCCAATGCATTGGGACCCTGCACCCGCGTGGGAGACCTGGAAGAGGTTCCAGGTTCCCGGCTTCGGATCGGTGTGCACCGGCCCGTTGCGGCTCACTTGGGGAGTGAATCATCGGATGGAAGATCTTCCTCTCTGTCTCTCCTCCTCTCTGTATATCTGGCTTTGTAATAAAATAGATAAATCTTTAAAAAAAAAAAAGTGTCATTCCAAGGAACAGGGCACCTGCACTACAAGATTTCTCAGAGCTTTACCATGGCAATGCATATGGTTAACCTCGAAATGGAATGTGGTATCTAGAGTTGAATGTATGTGTATGTGTGTCTGTCTGTATGTGTGTGCATGATCAGGGAAAATTTGCAAGAGTCATTTCTCAAAATCAGGTTTAGAAGAGCACATTTTGTGAGCACTGGCATAAAGCATTCATTTTATTGTTCCATCCACTGTAGAGCACATGGAAATGATTACCAAATACACTTTACAAACAAGTTTTGGTTTTAGTCTGACTTTCTTCATTGGAAAAGAAGGAGATGAAACAGTCTTTTGTGATGTTTAGCCCCAGAGAATAGAATCAAAATGAAATTCAAATAGGAAAACAGACCAGAGTTTGAGAAAAGCACAAGAGGAAAGATAAAAATTAAGCTCATAAGCAAGTCCGTGTGCTGTCATTGACTGACTGTAGGTTGTTGCCTGAGCAGAGTCTCTCTCGATGTTTTCCCTTTCTCCTCTCCAAAATGGGATGTTTAATCCTTCCTAGATCACACAACAATTGTGGGTATCAAGTGAGATGTCTATGAAAACATCTTATAAATGCTAAGCATTGCACAATTATGAATATGTATCAGGAATATCAATAGCTACAAGAAAATCCCAGTATCTTAACAAAGATCTACCTCATGTTCAAGTATCTGTGTGTTGCAGGACATTGAGGTAGGATGTTGCGTTGGTGTGGTTGCTCTCTGTAGTCATTCAGGGACCCCTTCCAATTGGTTATGCCACTGTCTTCATCACGTGACCTCAATACTACTGTAAAACTTGGAAAGAGAATAGATGATGAGAGCATATGAAAGATTTTAATGAAATATCCCTTTGTGCAGTACCAGACATGGGCTCACCATACCCACCAGGAAGAGAGCAGGAGCATTCATATTGGCATTCTCGGCCCCAAGTGATTGCTAGTCCATGATGCAGCATACAAAGGAGGTCCTGTTAATGCACCTTGCATCCTGCAAGCCCACAGGCTGTGCTCTCTAAACCCACTGAAATCTGTGTACCAACTCAACAAAGACTCACTACACTTCAAGAAGCTGACAAAGTATAATTTAAATCTATTCCATCTAAACAAAGGATTTAAACATTGGAAACTAGGCATATGAGATGATCCTCATTAAATTTTTCTAATAATTAAGTAAAAGTTAATGGTCTAAGAAAAAAATTTCCTGACCTTTCTCACAGTGTGAAGTGCAGCTTGCCTTAAGGTACCGTTCCAGTTACAGAAAAGCTAAATAAGAAGCCTATTAACTGTTTCTAATAATATTTTATCTTATTACAGAAGTAATAAATGTTCACTGTAGAAATGTTCAGTACAGAGAAGCCCCCATTATGTAACATTTTTCATTATTTTTGCTATGCCATGGTTAAGTATTTGCATATTGCTTCTCCATGGAGAAAAATATACATGAAATGTGCTTTCTCCTGTCATTTGGCTTCTGCATAACCTTATCTTCACCTACTCTCTCACGTCTGTGAAGAAACCTAGAGCTTCACCCAACTCACTCCTTACAGCAGCAAATCCACCTGGTCTGGGCTTCATGTTATAGCATGATAGTTTAAGCCTTCACATGCAGTGCCGACACGTCATATGGGTGTCGGTTTCAGTCCCAGCTGCTCCATTTCTGATCTAGCTCCCTGTTAAAAGGCCTGAGAAAGCAAGGGAAAAGAACTATGTGCTTGACTCCTGATCCCCAGGTGGGACAGCTAGAGGAAGTGTCTGGATCCTGACTTTGACCTGGTCCAGCCCTGACTATTGCAGCCATTTAGGAAGTGAACCAATAGATAGATTTTCTCTCTCTCTGCCTCTCTCTCTCTCCCTATAACTCTGCCTTTACAGTAAATCAATCTTAAAAACTTTAAATAAAAACAGTCTGTTGGTGATCTGCTACCCCTTCACTAACTACTCCAAAGATCGGTGTCTTCAAACAACAGTAACCCCATCTTACACACAGTTTTGTAGGTTGGCTGGGCTCAGCTGCGTGACATTGCTGCTCCAGGCAGTACGATCCATGATAGCAGTTCCACAGAGACGCAACTGAATGGGAACCTCCCAGTGGCTAACTCACACTGATTGGCAGCACTGCGGCAGGCATCCAATGTTCTCTTCTGTGTGGGCCTCTGCTCCTGACTCCTACTGCCAGCAGCACAGAGGACACCTCCTGGTGGCCAAGAGGCAGCAGTCTAAAAGCTGAAGATGCAAGGTGCAGATCATTTGATCAAACCTAGACTCAGGAGCTACACTGTATCACATTTGCTACCTTCTTTGATCAAAATAGGTCTCAGTTCAACCCAAGGCCAAGGAGAAGCCAAACAACAGACAAGTTGGCCTGGTAGATCATGCTGGGGCCATCTTTGTAAGCACACCTTAGTGTATCTGTTGGGCAGGTACATTCTGCTCAGGTCAGTGCCTTTCAGGTGCCCCTTCCCACTAAGACCTATGGCATACAGACATCTGTGAAAAATTATACCTGCCTCCTACCTTCTCTAACAACCCTTCCCGCTCTTCAGTATGGAACTTTCCAGCCTTGCACATATACTTGCTCTCCTTCAGGTACCATCAATTAATAACTTCACTACTGGAGCAATAGAGGAGTCTGGAGACAGTATATGGGCTTCAAAGAAGAAACCAAATGCACATTGTTAATCCATAGACTGCCAGCTCACCTGGTTGGTGGGCTGGGTGATGGAGTTGGTGAAGGAGTTACAATCACCTGTGATGATGTCAGTGTGGAACATTTGGGAAAAGAGTGACAGCTGGAAGAGGAGAGCTTCTTCTCAAGGCACTAGCTCCACATACACAGACCTACACACAGTCCCTATGCAAACACACATAAGCACACATTCATGCTCATAGCACACACACAAACATACAGAAGTTCACACCAGCTACACACACACTCACAGAATAAATACATACACATTCACACTCATTCACACACAGCTACACATTCACACATACACTCACAAACACATACTCACATATACTCAGATCACACACACACACATAAAAACATACAGTACATCCACATGAACATGTACACTCACACATTTTCACAAACACACATAATTTCACATAAACACACACAAACACACTCTGACCCTAACTCATACCCAAAGCTTAATCTCCCAGGCCCTTAGCAGATTGAGAGGGAAGTATAACAACAACACCTTTTCCACCATCTATAGGTAAATTACAGTCATGGTATGGGATGACATAGCAAGAAACAAAGCTGGGGCTGGGAGAGAAGGCAAGGAAAGGTGCTTTCTTTGTGCCACTCCCATCATCAAATGGACAACCTCACCTCACCATCCCAGGACCTCTTTGCTCCAGTGAGAGCCCAGCTGGGCCACTGCTCAAAGTCCATGATGGTCTCTGCGGCCCAGGAGACCATTCATTTTGGCAGCTCTCCCCATGGGCACCCCATTGACACTGGTCAATGAATAGATCAACCCCACACACAGACCCAGGCACTGGATTCCAAGAAGAGGTGATGCAGCTGAGGGCTTGCCATTGTGTGGACAGACACCTATTGTGGGCTTCAGAAAGCAGAAGGAAGCCAATTCCAGGAAGGCTTTGCAGAGGTGAGGGCAGGAGGAGGTCAAGGTTACACCAGGGCAACAGGCTGGAAAAGGAGTGAGAACTGATACTTTTTCTAGAAATTCACCAGCCCCTACCATTTTTAATATTTCTTTAGTATTGTGAAAATAAAAGGGTCAAAGGGAGATAAAGGTGAGCTTTTATCCAATTGAGGATACATACTGTTTTTGTGCCTTTGCACATTCATTTCATTTTAGTGTCAAAGGGAAACCAGCAAGTCGAAATCCCATGGACACAGTTCATTTGTTTTATTGGGAAGGTTGAAGCAAAAATCATTTGAAAAGACTACTACTTTATAGCATGATGCATACGTCAACCTTTCAACTTCAAATGTAACCTCCAAAAAAAATCAAAGTTGGGCTTTTTTTTTCCTTTTTTGGCTAAGTGTACAATGACAAATGTACCAATTTTAGGCTCCAAAAGAAAACCTCAACCTCACACTGACTTCTTATCATTGAAGGCTGATAAATCAGAGACAAGGAAATGACTGGCAAGGCAAAGAGAGACAAAGAAAACTACACTGAAAGTCTGCTTGGTGCAGCAACTATTTACTGAGCATCTGCTATGCATCAGGCCCAACTCTGGGTGCTAGAGAAACTAACGTGAATTTAAAAAAGAAAAAACAAAAGATTGTTCTGAAATCATGGCTACAGTGGGCAGCTGGAGAAGAGATGGCACTACCAGCCAATTGTCAAGGCACACACAAGATGCTGGGGCAAGCAGGATAAGGGGCACTTGACCCCACCAAGACAAGACAGCAGTAGAGCTGCAGAATCAACAGAAGATGCTCAGACAACTAAAGCAGCTAACAGGGGGACAGCAGAATAGCAAAATAAGCTGAGAGGCAAGAGAGTACAAACTGGAAATGCAACCTCCACCACTCCTCATCCTTGACCTCCAAACCATTCAAAGCCTCCAGGGTGTTCGGTGTTAGTCAAGAAGCAGCAGGAGATGAAGCTGGGGAGGTGGGGAGCACAGCAAAGACGCTGTGCGCATGTAAGGAGCTTATACTTACCCAGAGGTGACCAGAGAACAGGCTAGGGACTCCCATGGCCAAGATTTGCATTGTAAATCCCAGTTCCTCTGGCAGCAGCACAGGGGAAGGTAAGTCCTGAGGCAGGGGACCAGGTGGCAGGCTAGTGTAATGGTAGCAGCAAGAGAGGACAAGGCCCAAACAAAGGAGTGTGGGTAGGGATAGGGAGGAGGAAATTGATTCAGAAAATATTAGGCTAAAATTTGGACAGGATGTTGTTAATTAGACATGGGATGGGGAAGGCATCTCAGGGGATTGGGGCATTTAATTAAGGCAGGGGTTCTGGAAGGTGAAGCCAGGCCTGGGGACATTTGAAGAGGTTGGTTTGGGAAATATTGATGATTAGAAACCTGGGAGCTGCCAAACAAACAAACCCAAAGCTCAAAGAGAAGTCAGGAGGAGACAAAGGGTCTGTGAAATTGGAATCCTGGATGGACAGAAATCTCCTGGGGTGGAGAGTGAGGAAAATGGGAGATTAGGCTGAGAGCAGTATAATTATACAAGGACCTGGTTCAAGCAATACAGGTTAAAATTGTGAGGTCCTTGTGGAATGATGTCTATGTTTCAGAGTCGAGGACCGAATAGCTTGTAATGTTTGTTGGGTGAGAGCCAGGAAATCACATTCCAACTAGAGGTATCTCGGTGCTGATGTCAGGAAACGAATTCAGCATTAGAGCATCTTTTCATCTCAGCTGCTCTTCTCTGATCACCCTAGAAATGGTACAAAAATGACAGTCGAGTTTCATTCTTAGCAAAGCGCTTACCATGTGACGGGATGAAGAAAGCACGAAACTTGCTCTGGAGAGGGCTACAGAAAGGTTGAGATGTCTCCTGCTGCTTGGTGGCTGTTCCCCTTGCTTTCTCATTCACTACAGTCAGGCTAGAAGATCTCAGTCCCTCATTTCTTTAACCCTGTGGATGACTCATCATTTCTGCCCTTCCTACTAGAATTGAGATGCTCCCTCCCTTGGTTTCTCTCCCCAGAAGGTTTTGTGCCTTACACCTGTGGTCTGGGAGTGAGAGGAGACAAGACAGAGGTCTACAACGCACCTGCTACTTGCTTATAGAGTGTCACATCTCAGCCTCTCTATAGCCTCCTGTTCCCCTCACCTCTGAGCTGAGTTCCCCTGACCCCGTCCTCTGCTCTCTGCTTCACTAATCCATAAATCGTTCTTCTTACCCCTCAACTAGAAAGAAGATATAAAATTTCCACTTATATTCTAAGCTTACACATATTCAAGAGCCAGGCAGCCTCTAAACAAGAGCTCCATCTTCACGGCTATCCAGTCATTCAGCTACTATACATTGAGAGGCCTTAAAGCATTAGTATTATGTTACAGTTCAGAGAACCAGGCTATGAACAAGGCAGTTGAAACTCCTGTTTGTATAAAGTTGATATTTCTGGTAAACTGTGGGTGCCAACTACAGGAAAGTAGCTCAGACACAAACACTAAGACCAAGCAAACTCTATGACCTTGCTTGCAATGTCACCTCCTCTTTATTCCAAGTATGATGACCTGCTGGACCTCCCTGGCCTTCCTCCTCCAGGTGAGCTGCAGCTACATTTTCATTACCTTTGATTTGTCAGTCTTGGTTTACAGGAAGTAAATTGAAGACAGATCAGGAAAGTAAAGGGACTCCTAAGTAAAAAGTGGTCAATAGTGCCAAGTCTTAATTATAAAAATTAGGTTCAACTTCATTGGCCATGTTGATACATTTGCTTTAATACATACCAATGCTGTGACTTCCTGAGGGGGAAAAGTGATTAGAGGACAAACAGATTCTGGAGACGTGGGGATCAACTCTAACAAGGCAAGAAAGGAGGGAAGAGGGACTCAGGTCCAGCCTCAGCCATGGAACATGCCACTTAACAAAGAAGGAGGAAGACTGAGGGGGTGAGAGAGTCACATCATTACTGCATGCTCCTGCAGCAGAAGTGCACCTCCACGCCTTGGCCATTGGCTGAGTGCATTTCTCTCTCCCCTTGACTTTGGTTTGATCATGTGATTGTCCCTTACCAACTCCATGTCAGTGGAGAGGACAGTAGCAAACGCCAAGACAGGCTTGCGGGATTTGACTAAGATCTCTGCTGTGCATCTCCAAGAGACATGAGCAGAGCGAGCTCTGGCTAGTCACTGCCCTATCAATCTGGGCATTAGAGTGAGACACATCAGATGTGTCTTGTCTTATCTTATCTGTCTGCCCAATCTAGCTGGGAGCCAGAGCCAAGATCAGCCAAGTGAACCATAAGCAAAAAGGTAACCGCTTGTCAGTGAAGCCACGGAGATGTCAAGGTTTTTAGTGCAGTGCTATTGTGACCCTGACTGACAGATACACAATATTAAGACACTTCATACCAAAGGGTCCCATAAGGAGCCATGAATAGGTTTAGTGCTTATATCAAAAACAAAATGCATCCACATTTTTGATGGCACAGCCCCCTGGCAGCAGCCACAGAGTGCTCTGTGCAGGCCATGCTGGAGCCTGGCATCCTCAGCTCTCACTCCACTGTAGCCCTCATGCAGGTTTAATGAACTGCTCTTCTATTTGTCTTATGTCACCATTTCCCCCAACGTGGCCGTACAGTACCTGGACTGTCTAGGAAAACCCATTACCTCTATTAGTCTGCCAATAGCAAATCACTGGAATTGCTGTTCCTTAATTGATAGAATACACTCCCCTCCTCCTGATAGATTACCCTGGTCTAACAGCTCCAAGACCGATTCCCCAGTGTCCGACTACCAACCAATCCAGAGCAATTGGTTTATACTTTCAGTAATAAATCCTAACCTATCAATACATAATAGCTCTTCATAATCAACATCCTCAGATTCTGTCTGGGTTCAGAAACAACCACCAGCCATTTTTTACATGCCTATAATTAGCAGTGGCCACATGATGTTTGTGCATCTTAGCACAATGCACTTTCCAATAATGATAACACATTTTACATAAATTCAAGTTGATTTAATTCCCTTGTCGGAGTAGGGAGATATAAATATACTTATGCATGTGTAATGTTCTGTAAATTAAAATGGTTCGACTGACCTGAGTCCTGCGGTGAGAGAATCCGGTTCTACCTCTCTATGAGGCCGACTGTGGGCTACTGCAAAAGCACCTTCTCCCACAGCTGTGCACAGGCAACAGCTGGAAGAGGAAGTGCAGAGGCTGTCCATCACAGTGGGTCCTGCAAGCTTACCAGCCTCCTGCCAGCCCTCCTTAGGCCAGAATGCACAAGTTCATGAATGTCAACACCAAGAAGGGACCCTCATGCAGATAACCTATGCGGGAAGAAAAATCATCTATGTTTCGGAGGAGCGCGGTGAGAAGAGGAGTGGGCACTACAGGGCAAAACGCACATTCCGTAATCACCCTGTGCAAGCAAGTCCACCAGCCAGGAGGAAAAGCGCAACAAGAACGTCCCCTTGCTTCTAATAAATTAAATGCCACAAAAGAAAACCAGTGAGAGAAAGGGAAGAAAAAGTGCCCTAAACAAGGTAATAAAACTATAAACTTAATGAGGGCCAGTTTACCGCTTTGCAGTCTCTCTATTTTATAACATGCCCTTATGAGCCAGCCTGTCAGGATAATGTAATGGAGAACTTGCTATAAAACATATGTTTAATGGAGCCAGAGGCCAAGGAAAACACTGCGTAATTGTAATAAGCAGCCTGGTAAGTAAAATGATATCTTTTAAAGGTTAAAATAGAGTCGCTTTCAGAACTGGGCCAGTCTGCTTCTTCAAATATTGCTTCGCTAATGATTTCTTCACTTCACTTACAAAATGCATCTCTGAGGAGATTTGTTACAAATGTGATCCCTGCCTGGGAAGTAAACTGCTCGCCATACAGAAGGCTTGAGCATTTATTCTCCAGTTTTATATAACTTGGAGAATGATGTTAAAATTGGCAAATGCATCTGAGGCACACCAGGCCACAGGATTTTTTTTTAATCCACTCATTGTCCGATGCAGTTCAACTTGAAAGAGATACAACAGAGAAAAGATTGATCCTTTGTGGCCTATTCTCTTTCCAGAAGGTAAAAGCAATTCCCATCAACAGAGCCCAGTGCTCTGTGGGGTCATCTCCATTCTGCTCTGGGGAATTTGTTGCTCATCAGAACATGAATATTTTTAAAAATAAGAAAGAAAAGAGGGGCGAATGAAAGCTGATTGTGGGAGATGGCAGACCCCACCTGTTAAAGGGCCATCCCCAGCCTACACCTAGTACTTGCTGAGCCTGACTTCTAAGACGCCTGGGATCTTACTGGGAAAGGAACAGACGGCCTCCTGTTACTTTCGGTTGAGACCGGTACTCCTGGTGCTTTCAGGCTAGGGAAAAACACACCAGTGCATCTTACACATCCTACCTGCCAGCTAGGCTGCTGTTTGGGAGGTGCAGGTGAAGAGAGTTGGGGGACCGCTGAACTCTTACAGAACCAGCTCAGGAGGCAGAACGTGCCCCTCTGAGAGCCAGTCGCTCTCTGTGTGGCACTAGTGCACTAGGTCACCTCTGTGGAACTCAGCAGAAGGACCCTGTCAGAAACAGAGCTTGTGTGGATGACCTAGTCAATCCCTGAGTGGCTTCCAGCTTTCATGAACTGTGACTGAGTAGAATAACACAGGAACCTGCCCACGACTGCTGAAGCACCCTAAACATCTGCTCTCCTTCGACTTCTGGAGGAGCAAAGCTACTGAGTCTAAACTGAGCACATAGCTTTCCAGAATAGACCACATTTCCCAATGAGATACAAGCAGAAGTACCACACGTCTTCTCCAGGAATTTTCTTTTTAAAAAAAAAAAATTGATGCAAGTCCTTCCCATTTTATCTATCAAGCTGCTTGGAAGATAAATGCAATGCCTAGAGCTTTTACAGCTATTTTGGACTGTAAAAAATGAGGACTACATCAAGGGATAGTGGATCTGACAGCTAAAAGAGACTGCATCCTTAGCCATTTGTCTAGCTCAACCCCCAGATTAGCTCTGGATTGCCTACCTCCACACTACTACGCACACTATTGCTTAGAATGAAACTCCTGTTAAGCCACTGCCACCTGCCACTCTGCTTCTTGCATATAATCTATGCATTATACACAATACGTAGTTACATAGCCAAAGTATTCATCTCACAAATATTCAGAACACTTACATATAGTAATCATTTGACAGAGGGATCATGTGAACACATAAAGCATGTTACGGCTATGCTAAGAGGCTCCAACAGTTCCTTATAACTACAGAATTAAAGCCAATTACTTTTTGTGTCTTGGAAGGCTCCCCTTCATCAACTCTGACTTCATCTCCAACCTTGACACAGCTCGATGTTGCCTCAGCACACATGTCTTCTTTCAGGTTCTGTAAACCTCGGTTTCACAGTTATTATTCATTCTTCTGAAAACTTCTGCCCAGCTCTTTGCACTGATGATTTGCTTTGTTTCTTTCTAACAACATCTCTTTGGAGAGGTCTTCCTTAACCAACCTGCCTAAAGTAATGACACTCCAGCTCACGCACACACAGTACATACACACGTCCCACATACAGTGATTCTTCACCTCGTATTTGATCTTCTTCAAAACACTACGATGTCATTCCTTTACCTGGTGTCTTCATCCAGCAAAATGCAAAGCCCTTGAAAACAAGACCACCTGAGAGCCTAGAATGGCATCTAGCAAATGATTAAATAAATGGGTAATCCAATGCATTGTGCTTTGAGGGGCAGAAGGAAGGTTGGTGGAAAATAAAGTGTTTGTTTGATCCAAACAAGAGCACAAATGTAGTTATTCAGATCCATGGATAACTTTAGAATTCAAAATTTCTCAATCTCTAGAAGGTTGCACTCAAGTGCGGAGTTGGGACAGCTGTCTGAAATAAAAGATGCTAATTTTTGCAGAAAACAGAATTTTCTAGTATTTCACAAAATTACTAAATAAGGTAAAGACCGAAAGGAGACTTTCACTCATTGGCAATGGCCGCAGCCACCAAATACAAGTCAGATCATCTCACCAGAAAGTTACGAACAAAGCAATTTTTAAAGATTTTCTAATTTCAGGATAGACAACAAGGGCCTTGAGGCTAGCACTGTGGTATTAACGGGTAAAGCTGCTCCTTACAATCTTGTATAGGTCTTGGTTCGATTCCTGGCTTCTCTGTTTCTGACCCAGCTCCCTGCTAATATGCCTGGGAAGGCAGCAGAGCATGGTGCAAGTGCTGTGATCCCTGCACCCGCATGGGAGACTCAGAGAAAGCTCCTGGCTCCTGGCTGCAGACCTGGTCCGCTCTGCCCATTGCAGGTGAAAGATCTCTCTGCCTTCTGCTGTGCCCCTCCCTCTCTCTGTCACTCTGCCTTTCAAATAAGTAAATGAATCTCTTTTTTTAAAGGAAAAGAATAAAAGATGATAGCAGGATCCTGGATCTTTACCTAAGACACCCATGGAAAGAACTGAAGGCTTTGGGATATCACTGGTGATGCCCAGACAATCCTACAAATACAAATAATATAAATGCATGTCATGTCATTCATTTTAGTCAGTCCAGCTTCATTACTTTCCCTTCTAAGGATACGTTTTGCTGCACCCAAAGATTTAAAAAGATGTAGAAGACATGTGTAACTGGTGATTTGGTAGCCACAGAATCCCACAAAGAGCTTTGGAATGAGAATAAACAAGCAATTAGACAGTAGCAGTCAAAATGTATTGAGCATTTACTGTATCCCAGCACTGTTCTAAGCTCTGCTCATGTACTTGTCTAGTCACTCTTTACAACAATGCTGTGCCACACACTAAAACTGTCATCACATTACAAATGAAGACACTGAGGCCAGACACATTACACAGCCCATCCCAGCCAACAAGAGGCAGTGTCCACACACGAAGGTGAAGCTGTGGCTCCACCGTCTGTGCTCCTGAGTTCTGCCCCAAACACACACAATTACCGGCCAGTGTTTTGTTCCTAATTGGCCAGTAATTGGACATGAAAGGCAAGAAGACTGTTACGGCTTCTTCTCCTGCTCCAGTTCCTACCATGTTTACTCTTACTCAACTGAAAGTCTTGGCCAAACAAGTGACAGAAAGATTCAAATTGGGCACGTCAGTGTGGACATGGTCACGCAGCAAAAATGCAGGATTAAGTAACAGACCCTGGGGAAGGGTGGATTAGGAAACAGGGCAGAGTGAAAAGTGAATCACAATTTAAAGGGAAAACAGAAAGAACCCAAGCAAATAGAGTCCTGAGAAAAGAGACCAGAGGTAGGAGGAATAGCCAGGAAGAGCAAAGGGTAGGGCTTCAAGAAGCCAGTTCTTGCAGGCTAGGAGGCCAGGGGGTCCTTTGAAACGTTGGCCTGGGCTGCCATGATCTTGCTTGCTGCTTGTGTTGACACTGAAGATACAAAAAGTGTAGAATAATCCTTACCTTCCCAGATGCCACATTCAGACATGAAGGTCTATATCTACATAAAACAATGTTATCTTCCATTCAGTCAGCAAATGTTCATTGCCCATCCACCATCTGCCAGACATTAAGCACAGAACAGAATCCTGACTTAGCAAAACCCGAGTACAGGAGCCAGCAGGACTGCACTCACCTATCCAATGGACCCAAGTGTATGAATGTAAGAAAAGTGAGAATCGAGGGGCAGTCGTGGGAGAAATCAATGCTACCTGTATCCTCCCAAGACAAGTGGGACCATGCAGGCCCAGCACCACCAGATGCTGCAACCTGAAAATACTCATGACGTACAGCCTCACCAGGTTGGCTGGCCCAGTCTGCTGCCAGCCCCTTGGAAATCTGCCTCCTCCTCACGCTGCCCCTCTCAGCCCTTCACCTCCCCAGCAGCTTTTTCCAGTCTCTCTACCTTGAGGCACCACCTTCTCTTCCCTACCCATTCCTTACTGCTAACCGGCCAGACTGCTTTCTTCTGCACAACATGTAGCAAAAGACCTCAGCCAAGGTCCCCTGTAAATCCTTTCTGCATTTCATCATTCTAGCATTTTCCATAAGTGCTTTCTCACTCAGATGAAGGAAGTCAAAAGCTAATTTTACAGAACTCAACCCAGCTGTTTAGGGAGAACCAAAACCATGCCAGCCACAGATTAGTCCTTCATCAGACCGGGCTCGGAGCCTTCGTGTGTGTGTTCATCTCTCCCCACCAGCAACTTTATTGCCCCATGGAGCCAGATCTATTCTCCTTACAAAAATTTATGGTTATTTTGAGTTTTTTTAACTGTGCTTTTCCATACATCTAATCCCTTATTCCTTTGAAGCTAGGAGAGCCTGAACCAGACTTCTTCTAGGACTGGGATAGATTACAAGCTGAAAGATCAGTGATCACTTGTAAGAATAAGAGAATATCAAAAAAAAAAAAAAAAAAAAAAAGAATAAGAGAATATCTACCACGAAATATGTACACACACACACACACACACACTATATATATGTAAAACCTTATCATTGTTACTTCTAAAAAGACCGGGTGGGAAGAAAAACTTGTGTAGGTTTGTTATCAAAATCTCAAAAGCTGTTTTCATTTCAAACAAACAAACAAACAAACAAAACAACGTTGGGCTTTTGTTGCAAAAATATGAAACATTGTAAAAACAATTGCAGGTGACTACCCAGTCTTTTGTTATATCTCTAAACATAAGACAAACAATAATGTGGGTTTTTTTAAGGGAGAAAAGAAAAGAACTCAATATCAGTCACAGTAAGCTTCAACATATGGGAATAGGTGTGGGGCAGGGAGGGGGAGGGGAAGCCCACTCAGAATTTTTAGAACCTTTAAAACTGAAAAAATATGTATTGCTGCTTTCTGTATATGCACATAATGTAAAATTTCATCAGCCACAATATTTTAAAAGACAGAAATCATGAGATATATCACATCTAAATGGAAATATCATCTAAGGGAGGCACCATTTATCAACATCACTTTGAAATGCGGTGGAGGATGTGATGGTATTATGTAGATCTCAAATATCTATGGGTGAATGAAATTGGGTAACCTTAGCAACCCCAGGTACATCCATGCAGCTATAAATCAAATGTCAGCACTCTGAGCTATGCACAAAATAAAGAAATAATTCTTTGAAATATTCATAACGCTATGCAGTGTATTATTTTGTAAGTCTGTCCCCATTATGCATTTTTGAATCTAACTAAAAAAAAAAAAGACATAACATTTGCATAACGCACCACCCCCACCCACCCACCTACCCGAAGACCAACCAATATCCCCACAAGCTTCTGGAAAGAGGCAAACCTGTACTATACGCTAATGGCCACAGCAGAACACTGGCTCTTGCAGGTAAAAATAAAGGGAATTACACACATACTCAGGTAACCTGACAGCAGCCCAAATGGTTCCCTATTGATTATTCCATTAAAAAAATAACAACTAAATAAGGTATGAGAATTTGGGTGAAAGTGTCACGATACAGGTACATTTTTGTATGTGTGAAAGTATTCAATATTTTACTCTCTGAAACTGGAAGAGATTTGCTTTAAAAATAAATAAATCTGTGCTGGCAAGAAAATAGACCAGTTTTCTAATCGGGAGTATCTTGTAAGTATGCAATTGTAAATGCAGCCCCAAAATAGAGACCTTGGTTTCATTGAAATGCAAGGCTTTTTCCTTTCATCATTGAGTTTTTTTTTTTTTTTTTGAGGGAATACTTTTTTATATAAATAGTTTTGTTAGCACTACTTTTAAAATTGCGTGCCTGCCCACTGCTGGAACTGAAAACGCAGCGTCCGAATATCCTAGCACCTGTGATGGATTCCAAGTGCTATGAGACAGCAGGAAGAGCCGTGACACAAGACCCAGAACACCTCTAAATCACACACATGTAAATATGCCGAATCAACATAAAGAAGACTGAAATACCCACAGGGTGACTAATTGTCTTGCTGTAAAAGTTTTATAAGTGTATTCGGCTGCAAATACCCGACACAGCTAACCAATTGAGTCGTTTTGATACCTTTAAGTGGCTGCTGTAAGAAATAGTGCTGCTTTTCATACACAATTAGTACAAGTGTCATTTGACGAATGAGTTCTCTTTACTTGAAATACTCAGAAAATGGCACCAAATGGACAAGGGGTTTAAACCAGGAATTAAACAAAGCCATTCTAAGGGAAATCATCTCGTTTATCCTCAATTTTTTTTTTCCAAGTTACTATCCTCTTCCAGCTGTATTAATTGTCCTGGACCTATAGCACATGCTTCAATGAAAATAAATTACTTTATTCCTATTACGCCACTAATGGCTGTGTGACTTAATTTCATTAGCTCGAACCTGTTGAGAGTATTCAGATTTCCATAGCAGGACGCACTTAAAATGAAAAGATTCTTTCGATTCTCAATTAACGGAATCGCTCTCTTTCAACTGAAATGAATGTTATTGAAACCAATTAGCATAGACTGGAAAATCTCTCACTAATGAGGGGAGTGTGGGTGAGTAAACAGCAATGAAAAGATGAAATTAGAGGAGAGCCTTTTCTCGTTGGCCTGAATAATTACATGCTTAGTTGCCTAATTGTCTGGTGAAAAGCACCGCGGTGATAGTAGCAGATTGCCAGGTTCATTAGGCGGCAAAAGGCCACCTGCTGCTAAGCTTCATTTTCCTGCAGTCGATACACACGTGTTTATCCCTGGGGATTGATATTTGGACACAACACTAGCTGGGAAAAGCAAATGAGCTTGCCAATATGCTGCAATATTGTGTCCTTTATGCCAAGATACAGAAGCTTAATATGTCAAATAGAATGAATAAAACCAACAGTGATAACGAAGTTTATGAGGAAACTGACCTTAGAACGGGCTCAGTGTAGAACTCTACACTGTGTCGAGTTCAACCTTTCAGTACAGATGTTCCTTGCTGGCCTGAACGGCTCCAAATTATATAGTACAAAAGAGAAATTACAACGGTTAGGGCCTCGGCGATATTTTAGACAATGGTGTAATGAAAGCATGCGATGTAACTGTTCAAATTGAAAACAAATGTTCGGTCCTAAAGGCAGAGACATGTGTGAGAGCACCAGCATTGTTCCTCTCGCCTCGCTGCGGACAGAAGATCAAAGCAGGCCCCTTTGTTTGCCATCTAGCCGCCTCCAGACCCCCTTCGTGGTCCACAGCTGCATTCATGTGTCGTCTGGCCAGGTGAATCGTCTTGCCTCTTGCACACCATCCGCTTGCCCTCCACCACCCTCCAGCTCTGATCGTCGACAGGAAAGCATACACTGTTGTTGTTTGTTAGCATTTTCATCCTTGGGGACTTTGGAGGGAGTTTCATTATGTTCTGCATGAAATGGGCATTTTCTCATGAATGAATTCAAGGAAACAGATAAGGAGCCTCTCCAGTCCTCAACACAGCAGCTCACAGCGAAGAGAGTGAATATGTGAGCCAGTAAAGCACCTGGACGCCTGGAGACCTCGAATGCAAACCTTCAGCCCTCCATATGGATGGGCCTGCAGACTGTCAGACATGGTTGCCATTCACTGCTCTGAAACTTCAATTACATCCTTGGCCACATTTAAACACACTAGATTTAACCTAAGCAGCTGTGTGACTGACTTCTCTAAACCTGCTTGAGAACCTAAAAACACTGGCCTCCATCCCAACATGGCTCCGTCAACAGGACAGCACTGCCACATTCAGCTGGCCACCTTCCCCACTATATGCTGGTACATAATACCAAATAAAGTCCCAGTTTACCAGATAGCATTGCTATTTACTATGATTATTCTCATTAAAACACAATAATACCTCATGACCAGGTCATGCCAAAGTTGAGAAACATCAGTCAAAAAGGCCACACATCTTCCACCATGTGCACCCTACAGATGGCTGGCTTAACACATCAGTTACCCACTTCATTTTGGTAGGACTTTCTGTTTAGATCTTATATGCCATCCTACCCTCATAGGCCAAACAAACAAACAAAACCCAAGGAGGTGAGCTAGATAGGAATTCAGGACCTCCAGCAATAATCCACCCTGTGTACAAGTAGAACTCTGTACAACAAAAATATAAAAGCCTGAGATTAAAAAGTGCGAATCCTCCCTGCAAGGAACATGACAAAAGCACACACTGAGAAATACGAAAGAAGCCAAACAGCTCACAGAACACAAATTCGTGGATGGATAGATTATCGTAATCGCAGGTGGATCTCAGGCAACACAGGAGGTGTGGGAGACAGCAAGAGAAGGCAGCATGGATTGCAGAATCCAAGTGGAGACTTCCTCTTGGAGAGTAGAAGGAAATCGGAAGGCTAGTGTCGGTTGACCTAATGGAAAAAAGAGCTTCTGAGTGGCCACTTGCATAGACCAATCACACTCTGTGTCTCAGGAAGAGAAGCCAGTAGGGACCAAGGCTGAATCTAGCATTTTTGTGGTAAAACCGCCAGTGCGCATGTCCTGTGTGCAACCCAGCCACCATGTGGAGGCACACAGCAAGCCCAGCAGAGATAAAAGTCCATGCTCTCTGGTTCCCAGGATCCCAAATTTAAACATCACTTCAGACCTATCAATTAACGCTTGCTTTGCAGTTCCAAATGTTGCTGCTTGTGAACATGTGTTGTTGAAAGCAAGTCAACACAATGGGCTAAAAACCAAATCCACATTTCAATGCCCAGCCTCAGAGCCTGATTCACTCCATGTTGTCCCAAATCCATAAAGGGATATTGAGAAATACTCACTATACATTTTTCCTTCTATAAGCTATTTAAGAACACGTCAGTGTAGGATCCTGTTCTAGATTTTTAATTTATGGGTAGAGTTTGTGATGTTTTTTTTCCAACAATGTTTAATTGCACTATGTAAAATTTTAAAGAGCTTTATTTCACAATCCTGCCCTTTAATGCACAAGCAATACATGTACATTTTTACAAATTAGTAAGTACACAAAGCAGAGGAAAAACTTTTAAGTTGTTTGCCAACACCTTCCAGAAAAAGTTATTAAGACTGTAAGATGTATCGTTTCTTGGTCTTTTGGCTAAGATCAAGTACAGACTTTGAGGTGTAAAAGCAGACTTTTCATGATATGTGTATTTATGTAGAGATGACACTTCTTTCCTTTGTGATTTTTTTTGTTTATTTGTAATAAGATACAACCACTTTTGAAAATATGAGTTTGGAAAATTAGGGGATGAATTTTAGAGTCCCCTATAATAGTACTATCTAATAAAACTACCTTTAGTAATTTGGAATGTAATCTCTATTTTTAGTATTTTGAAACATTACTTCTAATCTATAAGTCTTAACATGTAACTTCTTCGAATTTTTAAATAAAGTTTATTAGCTATATTTATACTATAGATTACATAGACAAACAGTAACATGATCACTATATTAAAGCAAAATTGATATATTCACCATCTTATATTCTTACACTTTTATTATTTTGAGACAAAAGCAGCTAAAACTTACTCATCTAATGAGAATATCTGATACAGTACAACTTTAATGCCTACAGTCCTCATGTAATACATTAAATTTCTAAAATTAGTCAGGCTACATATCTGTCATTTATATCCCCTGAGCTACATTTCTTCCATTTTTTCACATCCCCCAGTAACCACTGTTTTATTCTCTAGTCTGTATATATGACTTTTTTAAAGACTTTACATATAAGTGAGATTATGAATTATTTTTGCTTTGTGCCCCTTTTATTTAATTGAGCATAGTGTTCACCAACATCATCCCTGCTGTGTGTGGCAAATGACAAAATTTTATTTTCGTTAAGGATGAATGGGGCCCAACATGATGGTTCAGTGGCTAAATCCTCAGCTTGCAAACACCAGGATCCCATATGGGCATTGGTTCTTATCCCAACTGCGCCACTTCCCATCCAGCTCCCTGCTTATTGCCTGGGAAGGCAGTAGAGAATGACCCAAAGCCTTGGGACCCTGCACATGTGTGGGAGACCTGGAAGAGGCTTCACATCAACTTTGATCACTGTGGCCACTTGGGGAGTGAACCAGTAGACAGAAGTACTTTCTCTATGTCTCACCTTCTCTCCATAAATCTAATCTTCCTTTCTAATAAAAATAAATAAGTCTTTTTAAAAATCTAGAAACAGAATTGCCACCACTGGTGATATAATCCAGTATATCAAGCAATCCCACTACTTGGAATGTACTCAAAATACTTAAACTCAGTATATCAGAAGCATGCCTATTATATCATGCTTATAACAGGACTGTTTGTAGTAGCCAAAATACAGAATCAACTAAAGGGTCTATCAGCAGATGAAGGACTAAAAAAAGTCACACAAACAAATATATGCAAACACACACCAATATTATTCAGCCATAAAAAACAATGAAATTCTATCATTTGCAGCAAAATGCTTGGAACTGGAAAACCTTATGTCAAGTGCAATAAACTAAATACTGATATTCAAATTGAAAATGAGGAATTGAAATTATTCTTGTTTGCAGATGACATGATTCTCTACTTAGGAGAACCAAAAGACTCAGTCAAGAAACTATTGGAACTCATAAGAGACTTTGGCAAGGTAGCAGGATACAAAATTAATGAACACAAATCGATGGCACTACTATACAAAAATAATTGCAAGACTGAGAAAGAAATTGTAAGCACAGTATCTTTTAGAATAGTGGAGAGGAATCTTAAATACCTAGGAATTAATCTAACCAAACATGTGGAAGACCTTTATGATGAAAATGATAAAACATTTAAAAAGACAATAAAAGTGGAGAAACTTACAATGTTCCTGAATTGACAGGATCAACATCACCAAAATGTTCAAATTGCAAAAAGTAACATGTAAATTCAACAAAATCCCAACATTCTTCTCAGAAATAGAGAAGATACAAAATTTCATCTAGAAACACAAGAGAACACGAATAGCCAAAGCTGTCATGAAGAATAAAAATTAAGCTGGAGGAATCACAATTTCTTTTTTTAAAAGATTTATTTTTATTGGAAAGTCAGATATACAGAGGAGGAGAGACAGAGAGGAAGATCTTCCGTCCAATGCTTCACTCCCCAAGTGACGGCAATGGCGGGCTGTCCTTGACTGCTTTCCCAGGCCACAAGCAGGCAGCTGAATGGGAAGTGGAACTGCCGATTAGAACTGGCGCCCATATGGGATCCTGGCAAATTCAAGGCAAGAACTTTAGCTGCTAGGCCACGGCACCGGGCCTGAGGAATCACAATTTCAGAACTCAAGACATACGACAGAGCGGTGGTCATTAAAACAGTCTGGTACTAGCAACAGACACAGAGAAGAAGATTAATGGAACAGAATAGAAACACCAGAAGGGAGCCCACATATGTATAATCAATTAATCTTTGACAAGAAACTGAAAACAATCCAGGGGAAAAGTCTGGTCTCTTCAACAAATGCTTTTGGGACAACTGGATAGCAGCTTGCAGAATTAAGAAGCAAGACCCACACCTGTCACAGTATACAAAAATCAGCTCTGAATGTATAAAATGATCTAAACCTACACCCAGAAACCACCAAAATACTAGAGGAAAACATAGGAAGCACTCTCCAAGATATAGGATTGGAAAAGAATTTTTTGAAAAGACACCAAAAGCACAGGTAGAGCCAAAATAAACAAATGGGACCACCTCACACTAAAAAGCTTCTGCACAGCAAGGGAAATGATCAGCAATGTGAAAAATCACCAATGGAACGGGAGAAAAAGCTTCGCACACTTCACAACTGATAGGGGAAACTCAGTGACGGCAAAACAAACACCTCTATGAAGCAATGGGCAGAGGAAATGAGCAGACATTTTTCAAAAGAACAAATTCAAGTGGCTAACAGACATATGAAAAGATACTCAAGCTCCGTAGCAGTCAGCAAGATACAAATGCAAACCACATCGTGGTAACACCTAACTCCAATCAGGTTGGCCTACATTCAGAACTCTTAACAACACCTGCTGGCGTGGATGTGGGGAGAAAGGCGCCCTCCTTCATTGCTGGTGGGAGAGCAGGCTAGTACTTCCACTAAGGAGTCAGTATGGAGAGTGCTAAGAGAACTGCAAATAAATCTGCTGTATAACCCAGATGACCCACTCCTAGGAATATATCCAAAGGAAATAAAAGATGCATATGAGAAGGGGATCTGTAATCCTATTTTTACAGCAGCACAGTCTATAATATCAAAAGCATGAAAACAACTCAGATACCCATCTAAAGAGGTGTGGATAAAGAAACTGTGGTGTATCTACTCTATGGAATACAACTCAGCCATTAAAAAGAATGAAATCATACCATTTGCTACTAGATGGTCCCAACTGGAGACCATTATGCTCAGTGAAATAAGTCAATCCCAAAAGCACAAACATTACATCTTCTCTCTGAGCTAAGGCAACCTTTATTCAAATTATAAGATCAATAGCCCTCTCAATACTGTCTTCGCTACAACTCATTTCTTTTGATATTTTTATTTTTATTTTCATTTCTTCATATAGTTTCTTCTATTAAATTCTTCACTGACTCATAGATCATATAGTAGCATCATTTTCTCCAAAAGGTTTTTTGATATTTTTTCACTTCTTCATCGACATATAGGTTATTTTGTAGCATATTATTTAACTCCATTGGGCTATGTTTTTTTTTTTTACTTTATTCCTGTTGTTGATCTTGTTTTATGTCCTTTCATTTAATGGAATGTATATTAACTGTGTATTTGAAACTGTCACATCCAGATGTGGAGATACAATGCAGTATGCATCTCTATTTCCAAATCAGAGATGGACTCCCAGTGAGGCTTTCAGATATATTCTCACAATAGGATGCTGGACTGTCTGGCACTGTCTGTATCAGCAAGGCCAGGGCACACTTCAATAGCAAAATGATGGACTTAACGACTGCTTCTGAAGGACTAGACTGTTGTAATAATATGGGGGAAATCAGTGGTGGGGAGGATATTTGGGAAAGGGACAAGGGAAATCCAAGAGCCTATGAAATTGTACCATAAAATTAAAACTAAATAGAAAAAATTATTAAAGTATGACTGAGTATTTTAACACATACCACCTCATCTTTCTTCCTTTTATTTGGAGAGCAGAATACTTGCTGTCCATTACCTTCACATTGCTGGAAGAAATTTACAGGATAGGCATTAGCTACCAACTTCATGGAGAAGCTCTTGCTAATGGCAGCCTAGACTCATTCCAAATTTCACATCAAACCTTTTTTAAGAGCAGCTACAGGGCTCGGCGGCATAGCCTAGCGGCTAAAGTCCTCGCCTTGAAAGCCCCGGGATCCCATATGGGCGCCGGTTCTAATCCCAGCAGCTCCACTTCCCATCCAGCTCCCTGCTTGTGGCCTGGGAAAGCAGTAGAGGACGGCCCAATGCATTGGGACCCTGCACCCGCGTGGGAGACCCGGAAGAGGTTCCAGGTTCCCGGCTTTGGATCGGCGTGCATCTGCCCGTTGCGGCTCACTTGGGAAGTGAATCATCGGACGGAAGATCTTCCTCTCTGTCTCTCCTCCTCTGTGTATACCTGGCTGTAATAAAATGAATAAATCTTTAAAAAAAAAAAAGAGCAGCTACATTCTCTATTTCTGCTGCCTCCACACTATGTAAACAGAATTTATGTGGTCAGTGACCCCTCCACATTGAGCTAGCAGAGGTAGTTCCTGGGCAAGAGTGAGCTATTTCTCTAATGTATTGAATATATGCTTCCACAACAGTGCGTTTTCACCATTCCTTAATTAAATGGACAATGAATTGAAATGCAAAGGAGTTTCTCTGTAACAAATGATGCCTTCTCAACTCTTTTCAGATTCTTTATTTAAAAATAAATGTTAGTAACAGTGGGGAAGCCAGCTAAGTACATCAGACCTAAAGCTTCCCTGGTAATGTACCTGGGTGGAAGAGGACGAAGGAAGCACTACAGAAAGAGACCCAACAAGCCTCCTCCCGCCACATTTACCTCGAAGCTTTGGGAGGTGTGGGGTCACAGAAAAGTCCCATCTCGCAGCCTCCCTTAGCAGTGTGGGCCCCGGCTCGGCCTACTGGAAACACCCCCTCCTGCATCAGGGGAGGTCATGCCTGCTGTCTGAACCAGCAACTTGAAACCTGACGTAGGCAGAGGTGAGGGAGAAAGGAGACACCGGGCCACCACATCAGTCTAATGGGCCCTGGCAATCAATGGGGTGGCAGGGTCACAGCTGGGTCATCCTCTCCTTCAACTGCCTGGGCAGGCCCCCTCCTCGGCTCAAAGGTTAGCCCTGTGCTTGTTTAATTGATGGGAGGCCATGGAGGGCAGCGGATGGACATGGGGCTTGAGAGCCAGCCAGTTGGAATCCTGGCTGCCCTCCACAACTTCTCCAAGCTTCCTTTTGCCCCTCAGTGTGGTAGAGGTCCTCAGAGGACTATTGCAACATTCTGGGACAAGCCACACGCATGCCAAGAGCCCGGCACACAGTATTCATGAATGGTGGCTCTTGCTGGAACCCTATGTAGCAAGTAGGGCTTGTGTTTAATCATTCTCATGTAAAAAAAGTAAATGTCCATTGCCCTTTAGTCTGTTTCTAGGGAAATGGTAGAATCTCAGAACTGAGAGAGGCTTGAGGAGTAGTTAGCCCTTATTCTAGCATATTCTCACAACTTATAGGTAGATGTGCATTTCTCACAGAGAACAAGCAAGCTAACCTAAATAGCACCCCTCAAAAGAAACTTCATTTTACACTATGCAAACCTGCAAGTCTGAATCATCTTATGAAAATGCTATGACAACTCTAAGCCACTCTAACAACTTATGCAGGTTCAATGCCAGTTTACGTTTTGTGAATATCTTTGGTCTCATTTACCGCCATTCGCATATGAACCCCATCACATGTAATACTGTAAAGAAGGACGGCTCCTTCCAGAGGACTCAACCATGTCTGTCAAAGTGACTTTAGGAAAAGAAAAAGGGAGGAAATTCACACCACATGAAAATGCTGGTGAAGCTGGTTATGTGACGGTGCAGAGGAGAAAATAAAAGCATGGGCCCCTTATTATAAAGCTATTCAGAATTTCAATATGAGGACAGCAGAGCATTGTACCAAACACCAGGGTCCGTGCAGCTGTATGGATTGTAGGCCTTCGGATCCAGCCCAGGATGCACTCACACAAAGCCCTGGGACTGAGTGAGCCTGCGAGTGCTGCAGTCCAGTAGAAGGATTACAGCAACCGAGACACATCCTCCCATTTGTCAACAGCTGAAGCACTAACAATAAACAAGAAACGTCGGCTTTGGCCAATTGAAACTGGCTTTAGTTCAGAATTGAATCAAGCTAAGATTAATTCAAATTGATTGAGTCTCATTCTAATTTCAACCTAGATACTAACTCTGATGCATCGAGCTTCAGAATAAAGTAACAAAGAGGTAAAGTTTATAGCAATTTACCTATTTGAACCAGGTTATACAACTGACAGGAAAAAAAAATTGTCACTAACCCCTGAAGGAATTTTATCTCTGTAGCCAAAATGACTATCCAAAATACCTATAAGTCTTACGTTAAGGCACAAATGGCTTAAGCCTCAATTAGTAAAATGATTGCATGAATTACCAGGTTCAATTTTATCACAATTTGTAAGTATTTGATTAGGTAGTTTACTATTTTCCTGGTAGTTTGATCTGAGCTGTGAAGAACTGTGACTATTAATGTTTGCTTTGGGGACACATATGCGAAGTACAGTTTCAGTGAAATTCTCTGTCTCCTATTCTATAAGGCATTGAAGTACAAGGCAAGGAAGCTGGGTAGAAGTCTTAATCAAAGTTATTCTGAGTCACGAATGCAAGTGCTATGTCCAAATGACAAAGACATGCAGTGTTTTGAAATTAAACTGATAAAAGAGTAGGTACTTTCACTTACTTTCACTTGTTTATATTTCAAGAACTTTGAGATGAGAGTTGCCTGTTCTGGAAATAGAGAATTTCTACTAAATCAGGAAGTGAACCATTTGAATTTGATGTAAGAATAATGAAAGTTAAAAAGCAGAGAACAGTGGTGTCTCCATGTGGTCCACTGAATCTTCTCTGCAAACCGCGAGCCCTGAGCGTGCATGCGGCTGTGCAATCCGCAGCTGGAAGTGCTGGCGCTCTTCACCAAGGATCACCCACAGAGTTCTTGGATCGGAACACGTACAACCAACCTCAAACATTTTCTCCAAAGCTGCGATTCCTCCAAGTTCAGGCTTGTAGAGTAAAACCTGCCACCTGTTTTATTCTACGACCACAGCACCTGGTCTCTTTCAGGAAAGCTCTGCCATCTAAACTAAGATTCCACATTTTGAGAGAAAGCTTTAAACAATGCTTGATCATGATAGGACAATTTCTGAAAATTGAGAACCAAACCTAAAGACACGCCTGCCCAATTAGACACACATGATGAGGTCTTAACAGGCTCTGGCCAAATGTGAAGATACAATGCAGTGCGCATCTCTGCTTCCAAATCAGAGATAGACTCCAAATGAGGTTGTTAAATATAGCTTCACAATAGGATGCTGGGCTCTGCCATTGCCCGTATCCGCAATGTCAAGATACACTTAAACAGCAGATTGATAGACTTAAGAGAGTTTATGAAGAAGTATACTATTGTGATAACATATGGGGAATCAGTGGGGGGAGGGAAAGAATTTGGGAAAAGGGTAATGGAAATCCCAGGGCCTATGGAACTGTATCATAAAATAAAAAATAAAATTAAAAAAATAAGTAAATAATTTTTTTAAAAAGGAAGCTCTGGTATGTCACATGACCTGCCCCCTGTCTAGAGCACGCACAGCTTGCCCGTGTCTGACCAGGGCATGCCCATGCTACAGTGGCCAGGAACATGACGATGAGGTCTGTCTTCATCAGCTGTGAAACAACTGTTGAGTGGGAGTAAACAAAACAAAACATTCCTGGAGCCGTGGCTCTAGGTCAGAACTATGCCATGGACTATCCTTACACCTTCCTCTAGTTCATTCTAACTGCCTACCTTCTTAGGTAGGCCACAGAGACTTCCAGGTGACTTAGCGGAGCCAAGCAGCTTGTCCAAGAAAATAGTCAGTGAGCATGCCAAGAAGGAACACAAACTTTTCTGTCATGCTCTTCTGATCACGCCACAGAAGACAGTTCTGTGTTTGTTTTGTCTTTAGATGTATCCAGAATATTCCTCTCACTTACAAGTTTTTGAAAGAGAAACTCTCCAAATGTATGCAGGGACTTCAAAAAGTTCATGAACACGGAATTAGAAGCGAAGTTTATTTTGGTGAAAAAAATATTTGAAATTCATGCATAGTTTTTTTCATAATGAATGTTTTCTATGACATTTCTAAAGACTCTGGGAGGTATCTAATATTGAGAATAAATAAAATTTAGGTGATGGCATGGTGGCATATCATGCTAATCCTCCACCAGTGGAACTGGCACTTCATAAGGCACTGGTTTGAATCTCAGTTACTCCGCTTCCAGTCCAGCTCCCTATGTACGGCCTGGGAAAGCCCATGTGGGAGTCCCAGAAGAGCTCCTGAATCCTGGCCTCAGGCCAGCCCAGCTCTGGCTGTCGAGACTATTTAGAAAGTGAACCAGGGAATGGAAGCCACCCCTTTGTCTCTGTAACTCTGACTTTCAAGTAAAATAAATACAACTTTCAAAAAACTGAAATCTAGACTGCCAATCATGAAGCAAATATATTTGAATAAACTGAACAATGCATAGAATTTGGGCTGCAAATTATGGATTACAGAAGTAACTTGGATTCCAAGTCCAATTCTTCTATCACATTGAGCAAATAATAGTCACAGACCAAGTTTCAGAGGTGAGACAGGCCCATTGACAGCACTCTTCTACTGCACAGTCACATGTACTGAATGATCAGTAAGGAATTACAACAAAGTCAATGGAATAAAATTCCTCTACTCCCTCTCCACAAATACAAATAATAATAATAATAAGCATTTCAAATTGGTAAGTCTAACTTTTTACAGCTTTAATCGTGAAGTTTAAAAACTTGCGCACAATCGGGCCCGGCGGCGTGGCCTAGCGGCTAAAGTCCTCGTCTTGAAAGCCCCGGGATCCCATATGGGCGCCGGTTCTAATCCCGGCAGCTCCACTTCCCATCCAGCTCCCTGCTTGTGGCCTGGGAAAGCAGTTGAGGATGGCCCAATGCTTTGGGACCCTGCACCCACGTAGGAGACCTGGAAGAGGTTCCTGGTTCCCGGCTTTGGATTGGCGTGCACCGGCCCGTTGCGGATCACTTGGGGAGTGAATCATCTATGGAAGATCTTCCTCTCTGTCTCTCCTCCTCTCTGTATATCCAGCTTTCCAATAACAATAAAACCTTTAAAAAAAAAAACTTGTGCACAATCAAAAACCTAGATTTTGAAGACCAATGTATAAAAAAGAGGTTACATTCTGATTTATCAGAAAGGGCAAAATTGCCACTGTTTTAAATACACAAGCAGTCCTCTAGCCAGACAGTTCCCAAATCAATGTCAGCGTAGGTGCCGTACCTACACTCTCACATAGACACATTCGGCCAACGAGGAGAGGAGGGAAAATCACAACCTGTCTTCACATAGTTCTTATTGCCTAAGAAGTACTTTCTTTTTAAGAACAAATAACCCCAATAGAAATGCCGGACTCAGAACCCTAACCAAGAAAATACAGAAGACAGAACAAGTCAATCAACCACCTCAGCTATATGTTGGCAGCGAAATACTGGGCAAATGGAGACTCTATGATGGACTATGTCAATCAGTGGATTCTTCAATGACCTCATTGTGCTTGGAGTGGCGAGAGTGGCAGCAATTCATAACTGGTGAACTATCAAAACCACTCGAACAAGTATCTCGGAGCATGTCCTACATCCGGGACCTGGGGTAGGTGGGAAACTGGGTGGGGCTTCTCCCTCAATATCCCCCTTTACCTCAGATACTTGAAGGAAACAATATGGAAATAATAGTCTTACCCACTTCCCTATAGCCCTTCAACCTTTTTACCATAATTAACTATGTAAAGATTGTCAAAAACATAATAAAAAATGAAAAAAAGAACAAATAACCACTCTTCTCTAGGAGGTGATTCATTTGAGCTTGCTACAATTCCTATTTCATACGTATGTGTACCTGCACTGGATATATACATGTTATTTATTTAACCCAACAGTAAGTTGTGCACATAATTACCCCTTATTTGGTAAAGCTCAGTGCATGTTTCCTATGAATACAATGTTATTTACAACTACAGAACAGTTATCAAAATTAGCAAATTGAACACTGATCAATAATGTTAACTTTATGCCCCATTCTAGTTTCACCAATTATCCCAGTAACATCTTTTTTTTTTTCCCAGTAACATATTTTGCAGCAATTTTCTCCCCCTCGGTTCAGGATCCAGCCTCCTTTAATCCAGCCACTCAGGCTTTCTTTGTCTTTCCCTATCTTGACATTTTTTTGAAAAGAACAAGCCAGTTATTTTGTAGCATGCACCTCAACTTGGATTTTCCTGATCTTTCTCATGATTAGACTAGATTCAGGTTATGCATTTTTGGCAGGAAATATCATAAAAATAACACCGTGCGCTTCCCAGGGGATCAGCTCAGGCGCCTCCCAGTGTTGGTTTCTCCCATTAACAGTGAAGCTCACTTTGATCACTTGGGAAAGTTGGCACTGCCAGTTGCTCCACCTTGGTGGGACAATTTTCTCTATATAATTAATGAACAATTCGGGGTAAGAGGTGCTCTGAAACTATCTTTTGAAACTTTAAAACCTGTTCCTCATCAAAATTTTCACCACTACTTTCAGCATGTATCAATGATTCTCTCTGGCAATTACACAATGATAGCTTTAACATCAGCAGGCCTCCCTCTGTCTACATCGATTAGTGTGATTTCCGCTGCAAGGAGAATATGCTCTCCTCCCTCTTCCTACATTTGTTTGTCTATTCATTCATTCATTTATACAGACAGATGCATTCTTGTGCAATGTACTGTCATTCATAATCATGTACTACTGATGCTTAAACCCACAAATACTTTAAACCTAGTGGTAGAAACATTGGCCATTTCTCAAATGTCAAGAAACAAGACAACTTTGAATATTTAAAAACAAAAAAACTTACCAAGCAAGTAAACAATTCGTTTTTGATTTCCTGCGTTACAAACAGGCCCAGATGTCAATACAGGAAAGCTTGGTGGAAATTCTAAGAATAAGAAAATAAAAATTAATTGTACAGCTGGAATTTGATGAGGGACAACTGTTGAAACTGTATTCAAGTGCCCATTATTGCCCCGTGTCCTCATGAAAACTTCCACTTCATTTGCATTTCATGCCTCTAAACTCTATTTTCAGGAGACAGAAGATGTGCACACACCCTCCTATTAGCCCAGTCACTCTGTACCACAGGCTGATTGCTACGTGCACTTGCTGAACTGCCGCTGGGACTCACACAGTTACAGTAACTGTGACTTAATGTAATTAAATATACACAGACATTTTTAATAACACCATAAGCCTTCATATTGACCTCAAGAAAAGCAAATGCAATAGTGTTTTTTAAATTTCTTTTTATGAATACAGTATAGCTGAGATTTCTTCCTTTACTTCCCAGTGAGATGAATTGCAGGCATGAGATTTTATTTCAATGTTGTCATACATTCATAACTTCAATGTAACGTAAGTTACTAATATTCTGGTTTCACAAAAGTAGCAACAAAATGTTCAACATTATCAATTAAATAATTAATATTTATTGAACATCTACTATTAAGCAGGAGACATTCCAATATTCATTGTTCACAAAGGCTCTGACTTAATTAAATTTGAACTCTGTTTCCTATATAACCTGTTTCCATCCTGTTTATGATGCTTCTACCATAACTATTTAATAAATACTGGTTAAGTTTATTGACCATCTATAGATACTAAGCTATAAAAATGTATAGACTACCCTTGATTCACTTGAGATTTGATATCCGCTTTGATGAAATATTTGTAGAATTAAATTACAACAGGAATAGATAACTAAAGTTTGAAAAGAAGTTGATACCTTTTAGTATTAGGAGCTCTTAGAAGTCAGTAAGGGAAGAGATAAAACACAAAATAATAAATGGGCAAAAGACACTAATAGACATTTTTAAAAAATAGATGTAAGTCTGGTGTATTTACTTGCTTACTAGTAGGCACAGATTTCAACTTAAAACAGCGACACGCACTTTTAAATCATTTGTGTTTACTTGTTTTTCATTTTTATCTTGAAAGAGACAAAGATCTTCCCTCTACTGGTTCACCACCCCAGATACACACAATAGCTCAGGCTGAAGACGCCCAAGCTAGTAGCCTAAAACTCACTCTGGACTCCCCACATGGGGTGACAAGGACCCAGATATTTGAATAATCACCTGCTGCTTTCTGGGGTGCCCCTTGGTGAGAAGCTAAAGCCAGGATACAGGTAGGGATGCATGAACTCCAGGTGGCATCTTCACTACTGAGCCAATCACCCACCTTGATATAGCACTTTTAATCTACCAACCTGGCAAAACTCTCAATCATAATGCCCATTCCCTCTGTCAGTAGGCTTCCATATTGCCGGAAACTTCCTAGAAAATATTTGGTGATATACATTGAAAGCTTAAAAAAAATCAGAAATATACGAAAAGACATATACCTTTCTAAAAAGTCTCATCAGTTGAAACAGCCTAAACTATCAAATAATAGGGAGATACATAATAGTCATACAATGGATTACTTTAAATCTTAAAACTAAAATAATTTGGAAGATATTTAATAATGATCAGAAGTAATAAAACATAAAAATACATATATTATTAATGACCCTGTTCTGTGAAAATTGTTTAGTGGGATGATGGATTTTTCTTTATTTATTTTCATCTTCTTCTTCTAAGTTTTTCTCTAACAAACCCGGTTTTACTCCTTAAAACCTAAAATGAAAATGAACAATGATACTTCATTGTCTTTTTCCCAGTAGGAACCAAGACCAAAAGACGAAAAAAGTCAGTTCTTTATTTCCTCAGAGAGTGAAAATGACTGACTTCAAGAAGCTACCAGAACGCTGCTGTAAGCTCCCATTTCAAAGAACTGGTGTGGTGTTTGCACTGGATAAATGTGAAGAGACAGCCAGTATTATTCTCATCTGTGCTATACCATTGCTGCCTCTGATATGATTTTTATAAAGAAAAAAATCCACTTCCACTTGCCTTTTTATTTTAACTCGCTACAACTATACAGACACAACTTGGTAACAAAAACAGCCTTAAAATCATGTGCCTTGTTATTTCACAGCTACAGACTATAAGTAATTGTCTCAAATTGTGGAAATTAGGAATTACACCTATTAAAGAAATGCCAAACTATTAAAGGTCTTTGGATGGACCTGCGGCCTTGTCTGATGGCCACAGATCTGCATGACAGCCTGAGACAAAATGATCAGAGTCAATATTGACACGCCAAGACCACTGCGCTCCTCCCATCCACCTGGCTCAGCAGCTTCAGGATCAGACAAAGCACATCTGTGAGAAGCAGAGACTTCTGTGTGCTAGTGCTCTGTTTGGGGTGAGAAGCACACTTGGGAAGCAGGGATACTTTTCATTTCTAATAAGAGTTACTTCTATCTAGAATCACTAACATATCTGGATGGGCTTTATAACATGAAATAGCTTCTGGCCTAAGTGCAAGATGAAGAATATTGTTCTGTTTTTTGTAGTTAATGGTATTTTACTAAATGGTACAAACAGCAAAATAAAAAGTCACAATGTGACTCTAATCGGAACGTGGTGGTGGGGCGACAGTAAGCCTTGCTCAGTGTTCAGTGGGCACTGCCTTCCCTTTGAAAAGCCGCATCTCTGCTCAGCTTGTAGCAAAAGATGCTAATTTTATCACACTGATTCCTTTTAATGCAAAGAGTGAATTGTTTTTGGACCACTGGTGATTAATGTGGGTATTGATTAGCTGATCAATAAGGCCACAGTGTCTAATTATTGATAATCCCTCTCCAAATGAAAGATCGAGTGTAAGGACTCCTAGTTACAGAGTTCAAAATATAAAGTGATTCAATGTGATGCCTGGTAATTGAAAGTCAAACTAATCCCATAAATTAAATCACAACAATCCATAACATTTACCTGACAAATCCTTTGGAAGCTGTGTTTAACTTTCACTACTCTGGCTTTTTTTTTCTACCCTTACAAAGGCCTCTGAAAGTCTTAAACAGACAAGTTGCAGGAGAAGGTAAAAAGAACTGTCAAGTTATGGGCCTTTAAGAAACAAGGCATCAGAAAGTAAGAAAAGAAAGGAAAAGAAAAGAAAAGAAAAGAAAAGAAAAGAAAAGAAAAGAAAAGAAAAGAAAAGAAAAGAAAAGAAAAGAAAAGAAAAGAAAAGAAAAGAAAAGAAAAGAAAAGAATAAGGGCCACCACTGGTGGTTATGTCTCTTTTCTAAAGAGTTATTTATTTGAATGGCAGAGTTACAAAGACAAAAGGAGAGACAGAGCGCTCGTCCACCTGCTGATTCAATCACCAGATGACCACAACAGCCAAGGCTGGGCCAGGTCAGACCCAGGAGGCAGGAGCTTCATCCAGGTCTCCAATGGGGCTGCAGCTAAGGCATGAATCAGCATCCACACAAAATTCTGGAATTGCAAGCAGCAATTTTACTTGCTATACCACAACACCACCACAACCCTAGTGGCTACATATTTTAAAAGCCCCAGGTCTGAATTCCATCTCAACATGAAGAAAACTTAAAATGAGTGCTCACTAAAATGACAGCTGCCCATGATACTTGTACTCAGCCTGTAAGAAACTTCTGGGGCTCTGTGATCATCTCATCATTCTTCTGCACACCCTGCCAGCCAGAGCACAGGACACAATGGAAGAGCTAGGCTGCTTACAACCACTTCCCTCTCTCATAAGCTTACTTGGTGGCAAGTGTTTGGTGCAGTGGTTAAATATTTCTTGTGATGCCTGTAGTCCTTATGAGAGGCCTGGTGTGAGTCACATCTCCACTCCCAATTCCAGTTCCCTCTGATGCACACGCCTGAAGGCAGCAGGTGATGGCTCAGCACCACCCATGTGGAAGATCTAGATTGATTTCCCCAAATGTTGTGAGCACTTGGAACCAGCGGATAAGAGACCTCCCTCATTCTCTCTCTCTTTCATGTAAATATTTTTTAAAGATTTGCTCAGATAGCCAACTACTGTAAGTGCAATAAAAATAAATTTCCCAAATATCTGCAATGTACAGCATTGGGCCAGGTAAAATCAAGCGGCCATAACCCACTCTGGGTCTCCCACATGGATGGAGGGGATCCCATTACTTGAATCAGCACTTACTGTCTTGCAAGGTGCACATTATCAGGAAGCTAATAGCAAAAGCTGATCCAGCACTTCAACCCAGACACTCTGATATGGAATACAGTAGCCCCAGTGGCATCTTAATCATGGCACCCAAACCCTGCCCTTCCATTAAGGCAGGGTAGCTCATGGCAATCCAAATGTCAATTGAAATGCTGCACAAAATTTAAGAGAAAAAGAGCAGAGACTGTAATCCATCTAAAAGCAACCAAGGCATGCAAGGCTTAAGAAGCCAAAACCCCACAGAAAGAAAAAGGTAGGTGTGGAGGTAAGTCTAATCACTTCTACCTTTTCTCTTCACAGGACATTGACTAATCTAAGAGATCTAGATAAGCAACCAGAAAGAAAGCACAGCTTAGAGTCAGCAAATAATGTGTTCAGTTAAGTCTCCCTATGTGCAAAAGTAGTCTTGACTCCCTACCTCACACCACACACAAAAAAGCAAGTCCAGATAACTTTTAGACTTAAATGGAAAAAACACACACAGCTCATAGAAGATAAGAGAATACCTCCATTCCTTGAGGTAACACAAGGCTTGCTTAGACAAAAGCACAAATAATAAAAGTAAAAATTGACAAGTTAAATCACTTTAAAGTTTATGGGGTATTTACTTATTTATTTTGATAATCTTACATAGTTGATTAGGGCACCAAGGGTCAAGAGTTACAGGAAAGTGGGTAAGACCATTGTTTCCACACTAATACCATTTTTTTTTTTTTCTGTATCTGGGGTAAGGAGAGAAATAAAGGGAAAGCCCCACCCAGCCTCCCTCCCATCCCTGGTCCCCGATGTGAGGCATGCTCCGAGGGTCCTGCTCAAGCAGTTATGATAATTCAACAGTTCTGAATTGCTTTCAGTCTCGCCGTTCCAAGCACAATGAAATCTATTCAGAATCCACTGGCTGACATAATCTCTTCATGGTTGGGGTTCTGAGATCAGCAGTTCAGTTGGAGGGATCTCCAGAGAAACTTCATCTGAGGTGATCCCAGACCTGATTCTTGTGTGTGCTTCCCAGTACAGGGTCCGGGACCATCCATCGCCCCAATCAGTTAATGCATATGCTTCTGGCTGCAAATACTGGGTCAGTTCTGTTTCCAGCCCTTCTTTCATGTGAACTAATGGGTGTTGTAGTCCAGCCTGATCCTGCCCACTTCATACTCAGGCCCTCACACAAGCCAGTGGGAGCTGCAGCCTAGCCGGGGTGATTCCCCCTAACTCCCACCAGGCCTGCCCCCTACCCTGGTTCCCATGCTTGCCACTATATACCGCAGACTTCTTCAGTCTGTCCCACATCCCATTTAGCTCTCATACTTGTCTATGGGCATTGAAGCCTAGTTCAACCCAACCAGCCCTACTATCCAGCCCACAAACATACTGGTGGATGCCTTTCTATCTAGCCACCTCTGCCCCTGTTCTGGTTTCCATGCTCTCCAGTGGGAGTGGTAACCCAAGAGGGAGGTGCCCACTGTTTCCCGACTAGGCCACTTCCACTCCCGGATTATGCACTCTCCAAGTGGTTCTGGAATTTAATTTGACATATTTAGTTCCCAATGCCAGCCTCTGCCATCTGAATCTGCGGCAAAGCCCACCCAACCCTCATCCTCTCTAATTTATGCTTGCATCAGTCAGAGCAGTCAGCCCAGCCTGGCTTTTCCCTGATCCAGCTCACATGAGGCCTACAGGTGTTGTAGCCTTGCCTGGTCTGGTCTGCCTGCATCCTAACCGACACTCTCCAGTGGGAGTGGTTGTCCAGCAGGGGAGCCCACATTCCCCCTGCCAGCTTTGACCCCTCCCTCCCTGTGTGCTCCACCTGTGCTGGCTGGGTGCTGTGGCCACATCTGGTATAGCTCAACTCACCTTGACATTCCGTACTGTGCACTGGTATGTGTTACGACCAAACCTGTCCCAATCCACACTTCATTCTGGTGCTTGGATTCGCCAGTGGGTAATGTGAACTGGTTCAGCTTGGTCTGTCCCCAACCTATGCCAAATGTATGCCAGTGGGTATCTTTCTCTGGCCTGGTCTGGGCTGCTGCCTATTGTGGTTCTTGCATTCACCTGCAGGGACTGTGTCCCAGCAGAGGAGTTTCCCAAGCTCCTCCATCACAACCTCTCCCTATGCCAGATCTAGCACATTATGGTGGATCCATGGGCCAGCCCTACTTAGTCCACCTCCTATTCTGGCAGTAACAGTGGCCTTTCCTTGTTGGCTTTCAATCCATTCCAGTTCTTACTGTTGGATGTTTCAGCCCAGCCAAGGCTCGTCCATATCCAGACACTGCTCACACATTTTTTAAGAGCCAGCACTGTGGCTAAATGGCAAGATGGCTAAATGGCTAAGTGGCCACTTGCAATGACTACATCCCTGATCAGAGAATCAGTTCAAGTCCTGGCTGCTCTGCTTCTGGTCCAGAAGCTTGCAGGTACACCTAGCAAGCATCTCCCATCCAGGGGAGAACAGGCTGGAGTTTCAAATTCCTGGTTTAAGATTGGTCCATCAGTAGCTGAAAGCTCTCACTTTTGCCCTCTCCATCCCATCTCTCTGTCCTTGCTTTCAAATTAAAAAATAATTTAAGATAACTTGTATTTCATGAGAAGATATTATTGAGAAAGTAAAAAGGCAAGTCAATAGTGGAAAAACTCAATAGGAGTTACATAGCTCTTTCAAAAGTTCATGCAAATGTACATTGTGAAAAGCCTATGCAAAACTTTTGCACCAAAATAAATTTACCTTTCAATTCCACTTTCCATGAACTTTTTGAAAGTATTCTAGTATATCTAAAGATTTACCAGATAATAACTGACAAAACAATTTTAGTGCATCAAATAAATTGGAAGTCATGCAAACAGGCCTTTTACCAAGAAGGTTGCAATGATCACCAGTAAGTACATAAAATTGTCATCAGCATCTTTTGTCCTCATAGAGACGAAGTATCAGATGCATGCAACGAAATAGATATCACAGTAGCATGACATCCAGTGTTTCATTACTGTGTTGAAGAATTAATTATAGTATATTCATAAAATAAAATGCTACACATCAATGCGATTAAGTGAACTAACATTATACATAATAATGTGGGAAAATCTTGCAAACCTAGTTTTGAAAGGAAAAGCCAAGATAAGATTTATTATGTACAGGATGTTTCATTTTATATGATGTTCAAACACAGACAAAAGAAATCCACAGTGACAGAAGCCACTAGACTACCCCTCACCTGTGGGGAGTACAGCTGGGTATGCACTTTGCCTTGATCTGAGAGGTAGTTACACAAGCACATTCACTTTGTTCAAATCCGTCATGTTGGATGCTGATGACTCATGCAACTTTTTGACAGAATGTCATATTTAATTCAAAAGTTTACTTTCTTTTGAGACAATTATCTTACTACAGATCCGAAATCATATTTTGGAATTCAAACGCTAAACCTCGAACATTGTTCTTTCTCTTTTCATTCTTTTCTAACAGTCCTCAGCTTCCCAAAAGCACTGGCAGCCTCTGGCTGGCTAAGAAAAGAATCATGCCAGAGGAAGTTCAGAAAAGAAAAGAGCATTTCAAAAACACTCTCCCTGTCACATTTTGCATAACACCCGGAATCAAAAGGATAGACACAGATATAAATTAAAACTGTGATATCATTCTTGAAGTTAATGGCAAAAATTTAAGAGGACCTGTTTTGTGGGTGTGAACATGTTAAGAAATAAAAACTGTGAGTGCTATTGAGGAGAAAATGTTTTTAGATTTTTTTCAAAATTTAACCCATGTTGGCACATTCAGTTAAGCCACCAGCCAAGATGCCAACACCCCATACCACAGTACCAGATTGGATCCGTGATGCTCTGCTTCTAGTCCAGCTCTGTGTTCACAGCTAGAAAAGCAGCCAAAGATGGCTCAAGTACTTGGGTTCCAACCACCCATATGGGAGACCTGGATGGATTTCAAGGCTCCTATCTTCAGCCTGGCTTAGCCCTAGAAGTTGCAAGTAATTTGGGGAGTGAACCAGTGGATGAAAGATCTCTTCCGCCCTCTATTTCCTCTCTTTGAGTAATTCCTTTCTCACGAATTTGTCTTAAAGAAAAGATATTTTGCAGCTGAATTCATCTCCAAGGCTTTTCTTTTTCATATTCTTTAAAGTAAAAGAAAGATGGAAGAGTGTTTCCAACAATGGAAGAATTATACTATTTATATGTAAAATTGTAGAAAATCATATATTGAGAAGAAATCTGTGCTCGTGCTTATTTCTATTTCTTTATTTTAATTGAAAACTTATTGCATCTACTACTTATGAGATTCAATCTTCTGATATATCTACATTATGGAATGGTTTTATTTGACTAATCAACTGAGCTATCACCTCCTGTATTTTTTTTTTTTTGTAGTGAGGACCTTTCCAATGTATTTTATTATTATTTTATTTTTGATGATTTTTACATACTTGATTATGGTGCAAAGGGTCAAGAGCTAGAGGAAAGTGGGTGAGACCATTGTTTCTACATTCTCTTTTTTCCTTCCTATATGTAGGGCGAGGGGAGAGATAAGGGGAGAAGCCACACCCAGCCTCCCAAACATCTCCTTACCCTCTGATGGGGGCCAACCACCCAGTGCAACCCTAGGGTCCCCCATGTGGTATATACTCAAGTGGTTTTGATACTTTAGCAGTTCCGAATTATTCCCCATCTCACTACTCCAAACATGATGAAATCTCTCCAGAACCCACTGGCAGACACGGAGCACTTTAAAATCTCCATTCACCCAGATATTCACTGCAAACACTTGGCTGCGATAGTTGATCAATTTGTTCTGTCCTTTGTCCTCTGTTATGGTGCCAGCTGTCCTCTGCAGACCCCAATGTACTGCCATATCCTTCATGTGCACCTGGATATGCTGTCCACTGCTCTATCTAAGCCACTGAAGAGGCCCCACTCTGACACATGCACTCCATGGTCAGACCATGGAACCTGCAATTCTCTCCATGGTTGGAGTTCTGAGTCCAGTGATTCCAATTGGAGATCCCCAAAGAAATCTCATCTGAGGTGATTCCAGACCTGATTCTTGTATGTGCTTGTCAGTATGGGGTCTGGCACAGTCTGTCGCCCAAATCAGCTTATGTATACATTGGTGGTTGCAAATGCTCCAATGGGTGCTGGAGCCCAGCCTGATCCTGACAACCACCCACTCAGCCTTCACTCAAACCAGTAGGAGCTGCAGCCTAGTTGAAGCAACCTGCAATAACCCCCAACAGGCCCATCCTCTGCCCTGGTTCCCATACTTGCCAGTATGTACAGCAGACTGGTTCAGTCTGTCCCACATCTCATGCAGCTGTCATATATGTCAATGGGCACTGAAGCCTAGTTCAGTCTAACAAGCCCCATCACCCAGTCCACACTGGTGCCAGCAGGTGCCACTTTCTATATAACCATGCTGGCCCCAATCCTGGTTCTCATGCTCTCCAGTGTGAGCAACTCAACAGAAAGGTGCCCACTGTTTCCCTACTGGGCTCATTCCCAATCCCAGATCTTGCACTCTCCAGGTGCTTCTGCAGTTTAATTTGACAGAATTAGCACCCCCCCTGTGAGCACCTGCTAGCTGATGCTGCAGCAAAGTCTAATCAACCCTCATTCCCTCTGGCTTATACATGCACCAGTAGGTACAGTCAGCCCAGCTTGGCTTTCCCCCAGTTCCAGCTCACATGCAGGTCAACACGTGTTGTGGCCTTGCCCAGCCTGGTCCACCCAACTCCCAGCTCTCACACCCACCATGGGGAGTAGTGGCCCAGCAGGGGAGCTCCCGCACCCCTCTACCAGGTTCACCGCCCTCCTCCCCCAGGGTCTCACATATGCTGATTGGGTGCTGCAGCTCAGTCTGGCATGGCCCTATTCACCTCAGCATGTGCCAGTGGGTGCTATAGCCTGACCCAGCCCATCCCCAGTTTCCAGCTCATGCTGGTGGAGGCTACAGCCTAGCCCAGTCCATCCACTCCCCAGTACCAGCCCTAATGGGAACTGGCTGGTATTGTGGCCCAACTGGGCATGACCCACAAACCATTCTGGTTCTCAAATCTACCAGCAGGTGATATGAACTGACCCAGCCTGGCTTGCCCCAGACCTGAGCCAAATGTATGCCAGTGGGTATTATATTCTAGCCTGCTCTGGGCTACTCCCTGTTTCCATTCTTGCACTCACTGCAGGGACTGTGTCCCTACAGAAGAGTTCTCCAAACTCTTTCATCAGAACCTCTCCTAATGCCAGATCTGACATATACCAGTGGGTCCATAGCACATAGCCTAACTTAGTCCACCTCCAGTCCTAGCAGGAACAATGGCCTTTCCTGACTGGCCTTCACCCATTCTGTTTCTTCCTGTTGGATGCTACTCTGTTGGATGCTACAGGCCAGCCAAGCCTAATCCACAACCAGACACAATTCACGCATGATTCAGAAGTAGCAGAGACCTAGTCCAGCCTGTCCTACATCCACCCTGGTTCTCACAAGCACCAGTGGGTTCTAGAGTCTAACCCAGTTTGGTGCACCCCAGATCCAGTCCACATCCATGCCAAGGGACACTGCAGCCATGTCCAGACCAAAACATAACCCCACTCTGGCCCTCACACTCAACCACAACCCAGCTAGGAACCCAGCTGGGAACCACAACCCAGCTAGAGCATCCCCTTAGCTCCCCAACGAAGCCTGTTCCCAGCACAGATTGTGCACATCCAGTGATTGCTCTGACCCAGCTTGGCATAGCCCCTCACCTGTCTTGGCCTTTGTCTTTAGATGACTGGACCTGGCCTAACCCAGTCGGCCCGAAGTCCCAACTCTCGCTGGCGGGCGTTGCAACCTGGCCCTGCTCAGTCTGTTCCCATCCCTGGCTCATGCAAACTGGTAGGTGTGATAACTTAGCCCAGCATGATCTGCACTCCAGTCTGGTTTCTGCACTTGCAGGTGGGCTAATGTTTGCTTGGCCCTGCCTGGTCTGTCCCTTTCCAAAACCAACCCTCACACTTTCCAACAGATAGAGCTACCTTGTCTAGCCTGACCAACACCCAGGTCTAGACCATGTGCTTGCCAGTGGGAGCTATAATCCACTAGGGGAGTTTCCCAAGTACCCCACTCTGCCCACTCCCAGACCCAGATCTCATGCATGCCAGCAGGTGCTAGGCCCTTACCCGGCATAGCCTGCCCTCTCTGTCCCAGTCTTTATATGAGCTGGTGGATCCTGCAGCCTGGCACATTACACACCCTGTTTTAGAGTACGCATGCAGGTGCTGCAGCCTGGACCTGCCCAGCCTATTCACAGTCCCAGTACCCATGAGTGTTGGCAGGTTCCATGGTCATGCCTAGCTCAGTCAATTACTACCCCAATTCTTACAACTGATCAGTGTGACTTGTAGTTTCACAGGGTTAGGACCACATATCCCCCACAGAATCTACCCTTGGACCCAGTTCTTTTGCACATTGGGTAGTGTCATGGCCCAACCTAATGTGACTCGTCCCCTGTCCTCACATTTACTGTCTGGTTCTGGGATTTCTCCCTGCCAGACAGGCCCCCAGCTCTAGCTTTCACGTGGTGCTGATCACATGGTGATCAGCAGTGTTCCATGCTATCAAGACAAACTCTGGTGTCCCATGTGGGCTGGTGTATCGGTCTGACCCATAAAGGTCTTCCAGCCTCTCCCCTCCAAACTACTTGATCTCAGTCCTCACATTTACCTGCAAGTACAGTGACTCTGTTGTTAGGAGTCCCTCAGGAGTCATTCCTCACCTGCAACATACTCCCACAGTGGTCCTCCCTATCCTATATCCCCTTGTTCCTTTCCCTTACCAATCCACAATCCTTATGCCCAGGAGAGCATGGGTTCTTCGGCCCAGCCTTTAGAAGCCCAGTGGGTGATGTGCTGATCCGGAACTCTGCCTGCCCTCCAGAATCCCAAGCTCCTGGCACATGTGCTGGCCTGATGCCTTTCCCCTCCACACACCCAAGATCTAGGCCCATTGCCCAGGCCTGGTCCACCAGCACACCAGGACAGTGTACTGACCTGGGGCTCTTCCCTCCCTTCTCCTCATCTCACCCAGAACCAAGCAAATGGGGACTTTCCCCAGGTAGCTCCACCTGCCTAGAGGTAAGCTCCCAGTTCCCCACATGCCCCACCAGAGCTATGCCTCTAGCACCCCTCCCCCGCAGGCCTGCATCCTCAGGCCACCATGAGCCAATGTCGCCCCCTGGCCAGCTTGGTACAGGAATGGCCTCCAATGTGTTTTAACAATTGTGAGATGTGCAAAACATTATTCATAGGGTCCAGCAGTGTGGCCTAGCAGCTAAAGTCCTAGCCTTGAAAGCCCCGGGATCCCATATGGGTGCCAGTTCTAATCCCAGCAGCTCCACTTCCCATCCAGCTCCCTGCTTGTGGCCTGGGAAAGCAGTCAAGAACAGACCAAAGCTTTGGGGCACTGCACCCGCATGGGAGACCCGGAAGAGGTTCCTAATTCCCGGCTTCGAATCAGTGCAGCACCGGCCCGTTGCGCTCACTGGGGGAGTGAATCATCGGACAGAAGATCTTCCTCTCTGTCTCTCCTCTTCTCTGTATATCTGACTTTGTAATAAAAATAAATAAATCTTTTTAAAAACATTATTCATAACTATGATCACCTTGCTGTTCAATAGACCTTGGAATCTTATTCCTGCAAGTGAGAACTTTTTCCCTTCTGAGCAAATTCTCTCCACTGCCCCTCTCCTTCCTGAAACTTGTGATAAGCACCATTATTCTCTGCAAGTTTGACATTGTTTGTTTCCACTTATAAATGCAGTTGTGTGACACTTGTTTTTATGTGCCCAGCTTATTTTGCTTATGAATTCCCTCCAAGCACATTGATATTATCACAGATGACAGAATTCCCTTCTTTTTCAGGGCCAGGTAGTATTTTACTGTGTGCTTATATCATATTTTCTTTATATAATCAAGCATTGATGAATACTTAAGGTTAATTCCCTATTATGAGAGGTTATGATGTTCATACTCTAGTATAGGTGATGGGATGGGGGTAACAGCCATTATATATAGATATCACAGAATCCCATTTTGTTAGTATGAATTGAAAAAAAATCCAGAAGACTTAGTGGAGAAGAACTATTTCTAGATAGCATAGTCCTTGTTTGATTAACGCAACGTTCACTCTATATACAAGGCACAATATCAAGAACAAGATGTAAGAATGGATCCATGCTTTACCAGAATCTGTTGTTTATTATTATTTCACTCTCAGTGGCTCTCCTCTGTAACAGAAACATAACAGATTTCTGAGCACACCTAACTCTTAGTAGACTCAAAATAAGATTGATCTGGATTTAAAAAATGGGCAATGTCAGGGCCCGGCACGATGGTTTAGCGGCTAAATGTGCCAGGATCCCATATGGGCACCAATTTGTGTACGAGCTGTTCTGCTTCTCTTCCAGATCTGTTTGTGGCCAGAGAATAACTCAAAGACTTGGGCCCCCACACCTGCATGGGAGACCTGGAAGAAGCTCCTGGCTACCAGCTCCTGGCTTCTGATCAGTTTAGTTCTGGCCTTTGCAGCCACTGGGGAGTGAGTCAGCGGATGGAAGACCTTTCTATCTCCTTTTCTCTGTAAATCTGTCTTTCCAATAAAAATAAATAAATCTTAAAAAAATAGATTATATCAAAGCCCAGCCTACCATATTATGCCTGAAAATCTTAAAACTGAACAATTGTTTGGTTAATTTGAAAGGTAGTTACAGGGACAAGGAGAGACAAAGGAGCATTTCCATCTTTTGGTTCACTCCCCAAGTGGCCACAAAAGTTGGAGCTGAGTCGATCTGCAGACAGAAGCCAGGATCTTCTTCCCACACAGACGCAGGGGCCCAAGGATTTGCACCATCCTCTGCTGCTTTCCCAGGTCATAAGCAGGGAGCTGGATCAGAAGTGGAACAGCCGGGAAACTGGCACCATCCGCAGCAGGCTTAATCCAATACACCATGGTGCCAGGCCCTAGATCATCTTTGTCATAAAAAAAAAAAAACCACTTTTTTTTTTTCCTTTGAAGTAAGTCCTTTGGCCTCTGCACATGCAGTGCTGGTGATGTCCTATAGTGATGTCCTGTAGCCACACTGTTCAGCATCCACCTAACCCCAGCTTTTCCTGGAAAGTCCTGTCTGACTGTGGCTTCAGAGCAGCAGGCTGGTGCAAAGACTGCTTAGAAGTGATGTAGACACCGAAGAGGTCATGTTTGACAATTATTTTTGCCCTGCCAGTCTCCAAGCTCATGGATTATTTACATAGTGTTTTACAATTGCTAGATCAGATCATATAATTCTCTCTCCAGGCTTCATGGTTGGTTACACAACTCTGGTTATAGCCTCATTCATTTGAGTGAGAATAATTCCAAAGGTACAAGTATGGGGAAGTGTGACGCTGGTAAGATTTAGTAAGCCATCAAGATCCCATCACCCATTCTTATAGCACCAAATTTATTTCCTTTTCTGAGTCATGTCGTTGGCACACAGATAAACTGGAATATACCTTATCATGGAAGAAGGGAATAAAGGAAGATGAGTTAGGTAAGAACAAAGAGGATGAAAACATGAGAAAGGAATGTTTTGTCAGGCTTCCTCATTTAAGGAAGTGGTATACAATAGGCTTACAACCTCAATGTCATCTTGACTTTTTCGCTCAAAACTTTCTTCCATCAAACTCTTTACCTTATTCTTCCAAAACCTGTCCCTCATGCAGTCACCTCTAACCTTCACTGTCACCACCTGTCCCACTCACCATCATTTTTCCTGTGATTACTCACAAGGCCCATCCAAGCATCCTTGCCTCTCTTCTTGTCCCCCTACAATTCTTTTCTCTACAAATTGTGATCAGTTTAAAATATACTTTATCACCCCTATCTTAGAATACTCCAAAAACTTCTAATGACACTTAAAACTAACTCAGAACAATTAACTGCAGCCTATAAACATACTACATCTTTTTAAAAATTATAGTATTTGCTTAAAAGATACAGGTTTTCCATCTGCTAGCTCACTGGCCAAATGGCCACAAAAGCCAGGGTTGGACCAGACTGAAGCCAGGAGCCAGGAACTTCATTTTGATCTTCTATGTGGGTGTAAGGGCCACAAGCATTTTAGCACAGAACTGGATCAAAAGTGGAGCAACCAAAATGAACCAGTGCTCCTATCAGATGCCAGCATAGAAGATGGTGACTTAACCCACAATGTTATCCCCATCTACAGTGTCCTAAAGACATTATCTCTTCTCTAAACCTGGCAGGAGGCATTTTTCATGCCCTCCGATGAGTCAAGCTCATTTTGTCTTCAGGCCTTTTCACTTGGTGTTTGCTCTTCCTGGGGTCACCTTTTCTGTGATATGACTGACTTCTCCTGAACATTCAGGCCTGACATCACCACCACCTGATCCCACCTGACATCCCTCACCACCACCACCACCTAACCACCGGGAAGATTCCCACAACAACCACCCCTACCCCCAGCACTTTATTTTCCTGTTCTCACCACTACCTACTTCACATAGTTACCTGTTTCTTCCATTACTCTGTCACTTAGTACTATCTTGTTGCTCTATCTTCGAATGTGGAGTGAGGCTTGCAATCTAAATTTATTGAGTGAATGAATAATTAGTATCTTGCTTCATGAGTCATGGACTGACCAAGGAGAGGCTGGAAATGCATTTGAGGGGTGCTTCTTGATCTGATGAGAAAGGTGCTTAGAGGTAGGAAGATTTGAAGAAACTGCTAAGTGCATGTTTGTTCCTACTTTCCTAAGCTCAGACTTTGTCAAGAGGAGTAAACCTCCTTAGCAACTCAGTCTGTGTGTGCAGTTGGTCCAGGCCCGGAGGTGTCAACACAGACCTCTGCTGACTTCCGAGGTTGCCTGAGGACTGAAAACCAGCGTCCGGGGTGCTCTTGCACAGCCTTCTATCAGCAGTACAACACTGGGGTTCCTCAAATACATCACCGCATCCTCTCACCACACCCTCTATGGTTCCTGTCTCTCAATTTTCAGTAATTTCTAGGAAATTAACATGAAAGTCTGCATGATTAGCCATAATTGTCAAGAGCGATGTGAGGCAGAACTCGGTTGTTCATATCACTGCTCTTGTCTTCCCTCCTCCGCTCCCCAGTGATTATTCAATAAATGTATTGGGAAGAAAAGGCAGATGGAACAAAGATCGAAATTGCTTATTGAAACTCCATTGTGTTCCACTCTTTTACTCATTTCAACATGCTCTGATAATATCATTAAAATATGAAAAAAGTATATCTTACAAAAGTAACTGGCTTTCCTAACACATTCTCCCACTTGTTATCATTTATCTTTTGATTTCACAAAAATTTGTACCAAATTTGTGGTTACTAGCTGTCCAATAAAATGCTCAAATGAAGGAACAGAAAATAAACCATCCATGAAGTTTAGGAGCTCTTTTGCCAAAGTACAGTGACAAAAAACAGACCTTAGAGAATTATTATTGCAAGGTGGAGCATTTTTAATAAACTCACTGAACCAATTAAGTCAGCGCTGATTGATTGGTATGTCATTTAGATAGTTAATTCATCCCAACAACACTTTGTTGTAGTTTATCGTATAATGACTTAATTAATCACACTTTAAGCACTAGAACATGGTTCAGTTTTAAGACAGAAAATGTGACGCCAGAAGATACAGTTTGCATTAAAGTCCAACAGTTGTGAAAACACTCCACATCTGAAGCAGGCAAGACCAACTGAAGTTATCATATATGAACTTGAGCTCCAGACTTGAACCTTTGTCATCATAGACCACTCATCCTACTAGAGAACATCAATAACTGCCAAAGCCCTTCTTTTGATGCTGCTTATTAGTAAATTCTTAGAAATAAGGGAAGTCAGAAGATTCGGGACAAGCAAGAGTGATTTTACACCCTGTAGGACACACAGAACTTGTCATCCTTGCAGAAAGTAGCACATGATGTGAAACTTTGTGATGCACTGTGATGTTAAGTAGATGTTATTCACCCATAGGTCAGAATGTGAATGCCTAAACGCTGAGAGCTAACCTCATAGAGGGCACTTCAGTTTCTACCAAAGGAAAAAGTTGTAATGAATTACAGTTTATGAAATATCACTTTTTCCTTTAATAAGGAACCAAAAACAACCTCCATTCACAGATCTGAGTAAACTGAAAGTTGATAGATAATGTCTATCTACGTTTCTCTTCTGTGTCAAGCAGCACATTTGGCTTTGTGTAGTTTTACTGTGGAGAAAAATCCATCAGCTTACCTGATCCTCCCAACTCTTTGTGGCTTCTCTTATTCTTATTTCCATTTCACAATCAAATAAATATAGGCTTAGAGACTTTGAGTGCCTTAGATCTGTAAATAAGAAATAGACCTCATTCTTAGCCCACAATTTTCCCATGAAATTGGATATCTTGTTTAAAACTATGTAACTACTAAGTCCCAAAATAAAATCTTCACCAAATTTTAAGTCTCAGTAATATAGGTTTTCTATGTTCCTTTCAACCAAGCCTGAGAGGTTCCGTAGCAAAACCACAACCTTCTGTAGAACGGCTTTCTGGGTTGTCCCTCTCTAAGTGAGACATGCTATTTTGGGAAGCCTCATGTGATGAACGAGATAATAGGTTCTTTAGGCAGTAATAAAAACAAAATCATTGTTTTGACAGCGAGTAAAACGGGAATTGAAACTTAAAAAAAGGAGGGGGTGCTTTCTGATTTCACAGATGAGCCATCAAGAATCTTTGGGTTTTATATCTCAATGTTACTTTCCTTGTCACTTAGAATAATAACATGCCAATTTATGAAGTGTGTTGGGATCATATTAACATATAAATAAACAGCTCAGATTATATTGGAAAACTTGAGCTTTCTGTATGAAATTGAGAATAATAAAGAAATGTGGGAAGGAGTACTCTGGTGTGCATCTCAGGAGTGGGGAACCTTTTTCTCTGCTAAGGGCCATGTGGATATTTATAACATCATTTGCAAGACCTAGAAAATTATCAACTTAAAGATTATCCTGTTATACATTTATTAAATCTCGCATGCTATCTGGCTTATGTTGGCAGACCCAAACCAACTGATTTCACTGGCTTCATGTGGCCCATGGACTGGACAGTGGCCACCTCTGTGCTGTAGGCCCCAAGCACAAATTACAGGGCAGTGTGGCCCCAAGAGAGGCCCTGGAGTAGCACTGAGCCCTGGAGCCCACAGGGGGCCGTACTTCTTGGTCACCGTCAATTGGAATAGTCCAGGTTCGTTAAACAGAGCATCCCTGAAACAGTGCTTTTTTATTGTTCTTGTTTTTGTTTTTTATTGTTTGTTGCAGGTGAAGACCTGGGTTGCATATGACCAACTAACAGAGGCTTAAAAAGGAAGAGGCCACATCAGAAGGTCAGTCACAAAAGCCTGTGTTGGCAGATGTGATAAATGAATGAAAAATGAAAGGAGAATGGTAGCACAGGAAAAGAACCTCTAGTAATTCCTAAGCAAAAAACAAAACAAACAAACAAAAAAACCTCTGAAAATGTAAAGGGTCTGAGATGTTATCCCATTGTCAAGCCAAGAAGTTAGCCTGTCACTGCTTTATGCTTGCAGGCACAAAATGCCAGACAAAAGGGGCAGAAAGAAAGAAATTTATTCCCTGAGCATTGCAAACAGAACTGAGCATCAGCACATTTGCATCAGCCCCTCTTGCCCTCAAGTTCAGGGCTGTGTGGATAGACACATTCAGGGGGCTAATGCTGGTCTAGGCAGTTTGCCTGTTAGATTGAACTAGATCTTGTTGTATGAAGCAACAAGCCAACTTCCCTTCAGGCTTTAGTTGCTGTAGTTGTCCATCCAGGATTTACAGTGCCCTGTGAATGCCAAGACATAGTCCAGTGAATCCCTTAGATCCACTCGTGTAGAGCAATCCTATATTTTAGTGATGAAAAGGATCCATTTTCTCTGAAAATATTGTAGCTTCTTTCTCTTCTACACATCTACCATCGCAGGGAGCCCTAATTGACCAGGAGGTAGCCATGGAACTCTCACTGTGTCCCTGGTAGAGGGCTCCCATGGAACTCTCACTGTGTCCCTGGCAGAGAGCAGGACCTCTGCACCCACAGCACCTACATTTGTGTTACCATATGCAATCGTCCCAGTTGCTTTGCTTTAAGTGAGTCTCTAAGGCTGAGCTAAAAGTCCACAGAGACTCCCAACGTTGTATGCTTGCGGACCCAAAACCATGGTGGTCTAGGAACAGACCTTCAGAAAAGTGTAATGGTTTCAGCTCACCATAGGCAAGTGTTCAAGAAAATCAAAGAAATAGTAAGAGACATCAAAGGGGATCTTGAGAGGGTATCAGCAATGTTTTCCACAAATCAAATGAAAAAGCTCCAGGCAAATCATTGCTTCCAAAACCTTGTCATTTTTTCCCAAAGAATCATTCAACAGTGAGTACCCACCATGTACCAACCAGTGGGTACTAATAGCTGGGTGCTAATAAACAGTAGCAATCATGAGAACTGCAACAAAGGACATCCCCACACTTCCCTCGAGCCCCTCATCAAGGGGAACTAAGCTTGGAGCACACAAAAATTACAGAGCTTCTTTCTCCTGTCGTGGCCCAAAGTTTAAAAGAAGATCAGTTTTCTTTGAGATCTCTATTTAACTATTACACTCACACTAATTTTGGTCCACTAGTTCACAGCCTGTGTGAGCTGAGGATCCAGCTGGAAAAAGACAGCACCAACAGAGGCTATACATTCAGGAACCTGGGGGCAAACAAGGTCATTGTGCCTTTTTCAATAATTCCAAGCAACATACTATTCAGACTTTCCCTTAACCAATATAAAAGTCTCAAAGAAAAATGTCAGAGCCAAAGACCACACACTGTCCGGGTTCTATAGATGCACCACATGAAACAGCTTCAAGGTTACAGACAAAATGCCTTCTCTGACCACAAACTCTACCCTGAACTATCCCAATTCCATTGTCTACAGGTGCACAAGTCTTTAAGTCTTGCCTGCCATTGAGCCTCAACAAAAAAATGGACACTCTGGATTTGAATTAACAGATGTTTACAGTCAACTTTTTTTGACAGTCATTATTTACCTGCTGTGTGCCAGATACATGCTCTGTACACATTTTTCAGTAGCCAACATAAGTCTATTACCTGCCTTCATGGACTTCAGGCAAGAGACCAAAAAAATCCACAGGATGCAAACACAATGTAACCATGGTGCTTAGCGTAATGAAGAAAAAGAGTAAGAAGTGGTGGGTGGCATTCACAGGAAGATCAGAAGTACGAGAGGAGGATGCTGCGAAAGGTGTCTCTGTGTCCAAAAAAATATCAAGTGAAATCCATATGTAATTTTTTCATATTATGCATTTCCATGAACTTTCTGAAGACCCTTATACTTTGCTTGGGGTCATCAATGGAGGTAAGAAGGATCAGGGAAACCCACCAACCATCAAGCTCCATTCACTGCAGGGTGCACAGCCAATGCAAAACATAAGCAAGAAAGAGCTTGGGAGTAGGAAGAACAGAACAGAAGACAGCATGTCTGAGGTACAATAAGAAAAAGGAGACAGCCGAGGTTGGGTCAACCATGATAAAGAATCAGGATTTACAATTCAATTTAGAGATTTTAAAAAAAGCTTTGCTTTCTATCTCTCCTTCTCTCTGTACACCTGACTTTCCAACCACAATGCTAAAAACTTCTTTTTAAAAGGGGGTGGGAGGGGCCCAGCACAGTAGCTCAGCTGCTAAAGCCCTATCCTTGCATAAGCTAGGATCCCATGTGGGCCCCAGTTCTAATCTCAGCGGCTCCACTTCCCATCCAGCTCCCTGCTTGTGGCCTGGGAAAGCAGTCGAGGACAGCCCAAAGCTTTGGGACCCTACACCTGAGTGAGAGACCCGAAAGAAACTCCAGCTCCTGGCTTCGGATTGGTGCAGCACCGGCTGTTGAAGACACTTGGGGAGTGAATCATCGGACGGAAGATCTTCCTCTCTGTACATCTGACTTTGCAATAAAAAAAAATAAGTCTTTTTAAAAAGGGGATAGGGGAGGTGAAGCCCTATGGCTAGTAGCTAAATCTTCACCTTGCTCATGCCAGGATCCCATATTAATGATGGTTTGTGTCTCGGCTGCTCCACTTCCCTTCCAGCTCCCTGCCTGTGTCCTGAGAATACAGCAGAGAATGGCCCAATCTTGGGACCCTGCACCCACATGAGAGACCCAGAAGGAGCTCCAGGCTTCGAACTGTTCCAGCTCCAACTATTGTGGCCACTTGGGGAATAAAGCAGCGGATGGAAAATCTTTCTCACTGTCTCTCCTTGAAATGAGCAGGCATGAGACAAGCGGGTTTGAGGGAAGGATAACTCCACCACTTTCCCAGTGCTCAACATCAAGTCCATCCAGGACTACTTGTCACTACCCCATCTACTAGCCTGAAACTAGACAGACCCAAGGCAATGTGAGTAGGACCAGGGAGAGACTCTTTGTTACTATTTCCAAATGTAGAGCTGGAATTAAGCAGGGAGTCAAACACCCAAATGCTAAGTCAAAACCCCCTAGGACTGAGTTGATCTAGTGGAAATTACTTTATGATACATAAATTCATCTTTGAATATATTTGTATTATCTATGGGGGGAGGGGAGTGGCAATAAATGCTGACAGAATTAGGGAATGGCTTTGACTTTAGCAACTGCCCCACACTTGGTACAACATAAATCACCTGTAAAGTGCTTTTCCACTGGGAGATTGTGTTTTACATAAACAAAACTCATAATTTGTGTTTATTGAAAAGATTTAGACATTAGACTGTTATTTATGTTTTTAATTTGTCTGCACCAGTAAATAACATCCCACTTAGCAAGCAGTTCCTGGGCAGAGCATTTACCTCTGAAATACAGTGCTCACGACCTGCTCTGGCCACCTCCACACTTGATATTGCTGATCCATAAAACCATAATCAATGTGCTCAATAAATATTTATAGACTGGATGGATAAATGCCTGAATCCTTGCATCTCTTCTATTTATCACAAGAATCAACCCAATACAGAACTTACTTCATAACCTGCTACGCCACTTAATTAACAACATTGGTATCCCTTTGTATTTCATGACTTTTATTTCTCAGTAACTACACACAATTTGTCATCTTTAATATCATTGTACATTTAACATGCATTTTTATGTTACAGTTTTTTAATTTATAAAATATATCATCCATCAGCATTCATTTAAGAGGCCCCTTAGAAAACCATTTTACACTCATTTCCTTTCAAAGCCCTTGTTTGCACAAAAACCAAATGTGTGCAAAACATACTCTTATGCCCTGAGGGCAGCTCTGAGATGAACAAGGCTGGAGATCCCTGTTCTGTAGCTGGAAATGAGCCAAGTGGTCACTAAAACCTATTGATTCTCTCCCTTTTTATCTCTCTAAACCAAACCAATAGCCACTGGCTTCAGTTCAGGCCTCCACCCTCACCTGAACCATTGCAATGGTCTCCTGTCACTTTAGAAACAAAGCTCTTTTCTTTCCTCTTACCTTCACTTAAGACTAAAATATATTTTGAGAAAAGACAATATCATCAATCCAGAGCATAGAGATTTTAATAAATGGGCTTTTGACATGTTACATCGTAAATGAACCTTCCAGGTTTATAAGTGGTCCTTTGACAGGATGCATCATGTCAATCTATAGCTCAGAACTTTACTGATTTAATCCATAATTCATATAGTAATGCATCCTGAAAATTCCATTGCTTCCTTTCTTCTAGCAAGGCTGCTCTAATAGTACAATTTGAGATTAATCATTTGGTACTATGTGACTAAAACTGCACACTGTCTTCTGAATGAGTCATCCATGGACTCATCACCCAACATTTTTCAAACTGAGGTCATTTATAGGACCACCTTCCTATTTGCACTGTAACCACTTACCTTTTGTAGTCTTCAGTCCTTACTTTCTTTAAATCAGAAAAAAAATGCCTATTTTGAAGGTAGTATTATGGTACTGGCACAAAGGAAAACCAGCATCAATTGTCATTAAGATGCTTCCACAATATAAAGAGCATAGCTGATTTATAAAGCAACAGCAGAAAGATCATCACAATTTGGGAAAGATTCAACCATCCAGCTCCATCCCCTCCACTGATCAAGAAGGGAGCAAGAGAATAATAGTGGGACATTATAGTCAATTCAACATTGGCTTGACTTAGCATAAATAATCTGAAATTAAATTGGGCGTGTGACCTGTATATCACAAGGGTCTCCCGTGAGTCCCGTGGTAGCTGTGTTGGCCAGACTGCCCAGCCTAGTCTGAGCTTGGAAGCATTTGTTTCATTGTCTGCTTTTTAATAGAATCAGATGGCTTTTTTGAAAAATTGTAGTCCTAGGAGGATCAGGGAAAGAATAAGAAAAAAAAATGATTTTTGGTGAATAATGTTAAAGATATGGAAAAAGAAGGAAGACACAAAGATAAGGCAAGGAGTCATAAAAGCAGAGCATGCACAGCCCAAAGACAAGTTGGTAACTCTGCCAGAACAATTTTGGTTTATTCCACATGCATAAAGCTGGAAATGGTATTCATACAGAATAAGAAATACAAAACTTTTCTGAACTGTTAACTGCCCTTAACAATTGGAATAGCAGCACACTTATTTTTGGAAAGATGGGGACTCTGTACTTGGATAGTCTGAGCACAGACATTAAATTTCAGATGCCATGAATTTGTTTTAATTTTTGTGCTCCTGAATGATATCAGATGAAAATGACAATTATGATCATGACCAAGATAATAGCCATTTCTGACATTATGTCATTTTATGTAACTCCAATTATGTTGGAACATAAATTAGACCACTCAACAACATCGCTGATTTAAGCCATATCTGGATAATGGAGCTGGATAAATTTCATTTCCTCTTTCCTGAGTTTCTTTAGTTTATTCTCCTACATAGTATGTGTTTGGGACTTCAACAACATTGGCTGTTGAAACTATAATAGCCAAAAGTGTCCATTCAAACACTTGGTCTTACCTCACTCCTGGGAAAAGGCTGCAGTCTTCCATACCTGAAGTCAGGTTATCCTCCAGAAACCCATGCTTCCTCCCGAAAAACTTACCTACAATGAGGAAAAGAGAGGAGTTACAGAGAGATGCACTTTGTGGTCCAGGCACCATATGGCTAGACTCTGCCCAGATCAGGAATAGGAACCCAACAATAGTTGCCTTGTTATTTCTGCCATATTTGAGTTACACGACTCACAAAACCAATCCAGGTAACTGGGGTTTTTTGCTTGTGATTCTGGTGGAATTGAATAACAAAAATCTCAGTATCCATAAAACCACTGCCTTGGAATCTGCCCATGACTTATTCCTTCTTAGAGGACATTTTTCAACAATGACTCAGAATAATCTTCCAGAACAAAATGTCCTGTGAATAATATCAAACTCATTTAACATGAAGATGCCTTGTAAAGCTTGTTTTTGGATAGCAGCTAAAATGTCCTGTAATAAAATTAGTTCTTTGAATTCTAGACCCTGTCTTAACTACTAGAAGTAACTACAATAGCCACATCTAAAGAAAACTACTCATGCCAAAGATATTGTTCACTCTTGTTTTAGCCTGAGAAGATGTTGCCTTAAGATTTTACTTAATCACAAGATTCAATCTTCATTTATATAAGCAGAGTATTACTGTCAGCCTGTCAAATCACTGCACGTTTGTCTACTTCCAGAAGCTACCTACTAATTCAGCAGTGGGGGTAACAATAAGGTATGGAATAATATAAGGTGCATTCTCTCAAGCTTTTTATAAATCAAATAAAGAATACCTGGTTAAGTTTAAATTTTGAAGAAACAATGAAACATATTTCAATATGCCTCCTTAGTATATCTTGTAAAATATTTTGAATATATACATAGAATGTTGCTTATCTTCCAAAATTTAAACCCAACTAAACATTCGGTATTTTATTTACAAATCTGGAAGCCCTACCTAGAACAGAACAGTCATTTAACATATAGTGGCCAAATGCCAACTGTGTGCTAGTGGCTGTTCTGGACATTAAAGTGGTAAACAAGGAAGACAAAAGCCCCTGCTTTCATAGACTCGGGATCTAGCAATGAATAAGAAAATAAGGAAATGATTGCAAATGCATGCAACCAAAGAAGTCTGTGGTGTATGACACTGAAATGATGAGCACCAACATCATATAACATGGGAGCTACAACATGAGGAACTAATAGCAGGTGGAGGAACAGGGGGAGACCTTCAGGTAGCACAATCACATGAGTGTGAGCTTTGATGGAGGATACAGCTTGCGTCCCACACATTCCTAATTCTGTACATTAGATGGCAACAATCTCAGCAGCACCTCCAAGTACTGACTAACGAGAATGACCCCATACTTCCAAGGGTGTCCTGGTCCTCAAGCCAAGAAATACCAAAGCTCTCCCCTCAACCCTGCCAGCTTTAGAAACCGTTGACTAAGGGTCAATGTGACCTGATCACCTCTACCAGTACTGGCTATGTTCCCGCCAGGCTTGGAATCAGTGGCTAGACAATACTGTCCTCAGGAATTCAGAGACAAGAACCAGATAAGAAGCAGGACCACCTGCACCCTGATCATGTGCCAAGTTTATGTTCTTAGCAGCAGCTACTCCACAGCCAGAAACAGCGAGGCACTCAATTGATCTCATGACACAGCAAGGTTGTCCTGGAAGATACAGGCAGAAAAGGTGAGCTAAGAAAACGGAAGCCACCACCAGACACAGGAAACGGTGTAAGCTCAAGTTCAGAGGCAACAAAAAAGAACGTGTGCTCATTTTATCAGCTAAGCATACGTGACACCCCCTTGCTTAACACCTGATGAAGGCTCTATGTTCGAGTTGCTGGTTCTTAAAGGATTCCCAAAGTGAAAACAGAAAATAAGGCCACGTGTCTTCTTCCACAATGATCCATTCTTATCCATATGGGGTCAAGAAGCAGATGTCCAGGTACCAGAGCCTCCTCCAGCAAGTTCAGTGTTAAAAGCCCAGGTGTATTAAAAAGTCAGGTAAGAGGGCGCGGCGGCATAGCCTAGCAGCTAAAGTCCTCGCCTTGAATGCGCCAGGATCCCATATGGGCGCCGGTTCTAATCCCAGCAGCTCCACTTCCCATCCAGCTCCCTGCTTGTGGCCTGGGAAAGCAGTCAAGGACGGCCCAAAGCTTTGGGACCCTGCACCCACATGGGAGATCTGGAGGAAGTTCCTGGTTCCCGGCATCGGATCGGCGCAGCACCGGCCCGTTGCGGCTCACTTGGGGAGTGAATCATCGGACGGAAGATCTTCCTCTCTGTCTCTCCTCCTCTCTGTATATCCGGCTTTCCAATAAAAATGAATAAATCTTTAAAAAAAAAAAAGTCAGGTAAGAAAGAGTGGTCTGATGTAGCTTGGATGATGAAGCTAAGATTTGCCAACAATTTCACCAATGCCGAAAGAGAGAACACTCAAACCCTTGCAATGATCTCTCCCATAACTTCTGCTGTAATCCCATGTACCATAGTCAGCTTTCAACATTTGCTATGTCCTACAACATCTTACACATTTGTTCACATTCCCTGGCCTTAGAACACCCTTTCCCAGGAATTCCTATTCATCCATTACAGCTCATATCAAATGTTCCCTATCATAAAGTCAACCTTTCTCTTTAACACCCCCTCCTAACATACACTGTAGTGCCCCGAAAGACGAAATGCACGACGTCCTCCTGCGCGCCAGCACAGTATTTACACATCCCTCTGTTGCAACACTCGCCCTATGCTATTCCCCAGCTAGCCAGTTACTTTGTTCTTTCAATATTTAACTGTGAGCTCCTTATAGATTCAGACGACCATCCTCCAGTCTGGCATCGACACTGACATACAATATGTACTCAACAAATATATATGAGAGGGAGAGACAGAGGTGAAGAAAAACAGGAGCGGAACAGAGCGAAAATGGGGCAAGAGTTACTTTTCTATAGCGTCTGCTCAAAATTCTTATTGAAGTAAAACTTTCAAAACATCTCTGCCATTTAAAGGAATATGCAATGGTATGAGAACGCCATTTAAATGTGCGAGAAATATGTTGCTGATTATTCACAGTCAGGCTCCTCCACCAAAAAATAATACGAAATGAAGGGTCTGTACTAGAGAGGCTGGGTAGCCAAGTCTTTCCCATAGGAACCTGGGGAATACATTCACCTGTCACACCAAAAAAGGAATCCAACGTCTCGAGCAAATTCCATTATAACTCATATTTATTTATTTGCAAATTAATTATTTTTGAAGTTCATGCACTTTATTTTAAATCATGAGATACCAGCTTCTTCCATCAATAGTCAGTTTTAATCCACTTCTGACATATTTGTCTAGCCAGCTATGGTTGACAATGACTCTTTAAAAAAACTGACAAGAGATGTAGCATAAAGTAACCTGCCAAAATATGTAATTTATTCTTGCCAATTAAACCTTGGACTTTGTTAGAACAGATTACATAGGGAACACTGTACACATGTGACTAAAAAGATAATAATTTCATTTTTCATGTTGAACAATCAGAAGAGGTAAATGATGAGGTTTAAAAAAAGGGTGAAGTTACCCAGTGAAGGTGGAGTTCAGAAGGTCTTATTAGTGGCTCCATATTGCAATCTAGAAACGTCTTTATGTAGACTAATCACATTGCAGGTCCAGAGGAGATTTACAATCTGATTTGCCACAGAGAACTCCATGTAATCTTCGTTGAGGACTGACACCATTTTATCTTTGCACGAATCCCTGTTTCTCACACAAGTAATTCCGTCCTTTCTACATTGTCAGCTCTGACAAGCTGATTTAATCTGCAGGATTCGGAATGCCTCTGACCACTGCAGCGAGTCATTAACCTTGACTCGCATAATTGAATTCAAGGTTGATTGCCTGTGACCCTCTGCGCCGAGGTCTTCTAAATGTACATATTCATTACGGGCGGTCTCTCTAAACGGATTGCACAGGGGAAGCTGTAGCAGTCGCCTGCTTGGTATGCAGGGGGCGGCAGGGGCACTAATTGCATGTTAGAGCTGAGGATTAGATTATGAAACGAGTGAGAAAATGAAGATAGATCCTCTGACACTGTCAGATTAGGGGCAGCAATGTGCGGGAATATGACATGGAAATTTACAGTGACATTAACAGAAAATTAGGAACAAATAGACACTGGACATTTTTTGAAAATCTTCATATTTTCTTCTGTCACCTAATAAACAGGAGTTGGAAGGAAACGCTTTTACCTTTTTCACTTGCATAATCGCAGCAGAACGATAGACATTTTTCTAAGTAGCTTTTCTGAAGACTAGAAAATCCTATTACAGTCACCTTAACATTACATATTATGCAATATCCAGGCCATGTTTAAATAATTGGCTTTCCACATCAAAGACCATTTTTGAATTGTCAAGAAAAGACATTTCGCACACCTTTAGTAAGCCTGGGATACATACATATAAATGTGTAAGTGTGCAAAATTACTACGAACAACCCAGAAGGTTCCATTTTGGTGAGAAGCCAGCTTATAAAATTATCACTATTTCTACTTTTCTATTGATTTACATCGCTTCACAGTTAAAACAAATGACTACTTGCTCATACCAAATGAGTGTTTCCGGCACGCATGCACATGCTTCAGCTAATAGCAAACTGTTCCACAAATCATTTCCATTTTCCAGAAGCAAGTGTCCACCATTACCAATGCAACAACGAATAACTTGACAAGGGGTGAGGCTGCATATAAATTGCAGGGACCTTTTTCTTTCCTGTTTAGGAATGAGATGCCACTTGAGCAACCTTTCCTTGTTCTTTTGCCAAGTGTTTGTGATTTATTTTAAAGGAAAATGACAGCCCGTCTTTCTAACAACCAAAAGCAATGAAAGCTTAATGGCATTGGATGGTGAAAAGCAAAAACACAAAAGCCCTTGGTGTTTAATGACAGCTAGAAACGAGTGTCACGTTAGTTAAAAGTTAAAGATTCTATCTCTGGAGAAGCAAAGTTCAGTTTTGTTTTGTTTTGCTGATGCTTTGTTTTCAAAACAAGCCTGCAGGACGGTCCCTGTGGTGTGGCCAACATGATACACCAGAAATGTTCTACAGCATTCTTAAGTGTCTAACTTGGTTTGCATTGATCTTTTGGAATAAAATTTATTATTGCTACTTCAAGGCATTTTAAATGGAAAAAAATGACTTCTTGATAATTATGTCTTACTGGGAAGTCTGCCACTCTGTAAGAGGTGAACTCGGGAAGGGCATGCATTTGGAGAGGGGAGACACAGAGAACTGCGTTCCGCAGCTGTGCCGGGTTCCAGGCTGAGCTTGTTCTCCAGCTCAGATTCCTGCTGATGCGCATCCAGGCAGTAGCTTAAGTCCTTGAGTCCCTATCACCCATGTGGTGCCCTAGAGTAAGTCCATGGCTCCTGGTTTTGACCTGGCCTAGCTGTAGCCAATGAGGGCACTTGTGAGGCAGTAGCTTGGATATCTCTCTCATGCTATCACTCTCCTTTTCAAATCAATACATAAATAAAACATTTGAACGCAGCCATATAGCAAAAGAAAGAGCTGGGAGATTGTGAATACTCACGCTTTGGGAAACTGCACAACAACACAATGTCAATGCAGCTTCCTGAGACCTTGAAAAGTTTACGTATAGTTGTGTGTAGCACATTCATTAAAATCTACTAAGTATGTAATTAAGTCAACTTAAAATAAACCAACTCTTTTTTTAACCAAACATAAAGAACATGCTAGACAAATGTCTTAGTTTAGATTTCAAAGGTCAATATTGTGACACTGTAAACTATCAATTGGGGAACCATTCATGTCCCAGCTACTCTACTTCTGGTCCAGCAATGTACTTGGGAAAGCTGCAGACAATACCCCAGATGCTTGAACTCCTGTACTTAAATAGGAGACCCAGGCAAAACTCCTGGCTCCTACCTGGCCCAATCTTAACCATTACTGCCATTTGGGGAGTGAAACAGCAGATGAAAGATCACTGTCTCTCCCTCTCTTTATATAACTCCACCTTTCAAATTAATGAATAAATGAATCGTTTTTGAAAAAAAAATACTTAGGTTCCCATAAAAGTTCAGTTACATTTTAACTGTATTGCCTTGAGCCAATACTTGTCATTTCAGCTGTCCCTAACAGAGTTTTATTAAAATCCACTACAAATGTTACATAATTTTAAAATTATTAGGGCTCTCAAGCCTGTTCTTTAATCTCTCATTACAAACCACCCCAAAACCACCTAGTGGCTTCATCACAATGTTCACCATTCTCTGAGCTGGCAGAATTCAAGAAGCTGCCATCATCTGACTGATGTTTTGAGGAGGGTAGAGGATCCAGGATGGCCCTGTTCCCACAGCCGGGAGGGCTGCCAGCACTCATCAGGATCTGCAGTCTATCCATTTGTCCTCAGTTTATGGCCCGTTACCCTCCACTGAGCTAAAATGAAACTCTTCCCAACATCCTCCTCTCTGGTTCCAAAATGGACAAGTCAGTGTTCCAAAGGCTCAGACTCATATAGTACCACTCCTGCCATGCGCTACTAGTTACAGAAACTCCCTAAACACTCCTGGTTCAAGGGAGTAATGAAACAGATACCACTTCACAGTTGGAGAAGCAGCAGTGGTCCCTGAGAAAGGGGCACAGACCGAAGAGGCCTGACACAGGAAGGGCCATGGTCAGAACAGCTACCCACCAAAGGGGAACTCCATGGGCACATGAAAGACAGCAACCTGAATTGTGGTGTTTCGTTGGTGCCTTTAAGCACCGCTAAGGTTGAAGTCCTCTGCCTCCTATCTACCTCTCTGTGACATCTGCTGTGTGGGCTGCCCCATAGAGCTGATCTCAGTTCTGATCCTCACGCTTTGGGAAACCAATACAGATGTCCTCTCCCCGAGCCCTGCCATCAGATTTTAGCACTGCACTATGGCACAATGATTAAGCATATTGAACCCTATTAAAGCATCTAAACATGGGCTTAAATCTGAAGTCTATTAATTACCAGCTGGTTGCCTTGGGTAAATTAATTAATAGATTAATCTCACTCAACCTCAATCTCCCTGTCTATAAAAAGGGACCAATGGTAGTAGTTATGGCATAGGGTTGCAGTGCATATTGAATTCACACAGAACTTGAGAAGCCCCGAGTGCATTGCCCCCACGCGATGTGTGCTCAACACCACACGGTGTGTGCTCATCACTGCAGCTCCTGGCATGGGTCTGCATCCGTACTCAGCACAGAGCATCACACTGCAGAACTAAACATGGCAGTTCTTCATCCCAGGACCCGAAGCACAACTTTACTCATTCCATCATTTTAAGAACATTCTATCAACTTTATATGAGTTAGTTATTAATGGTGATAAAAACCCAGAGGAGACGTTGTAATAGTATTTTTGCAAAATATAAAGCACTGTATAAGTGTAAGGGTTGTAATGATAATTGTTACTATATATTATATAATATGTGTTGTTATTATTATCATTAATCTATTATTCAGAAGCCTCGTGCCTCTCTAGATTGATCACAGCGTTTCCACATTGGATGCACTTTCATGACATCTGCCACTCTGCTTTGAAAATAAGTCATTCTGAATGCCAATGTCAGCAAGTCTCAGGAAAACAAAGAAACCAGCAAAGTATTTATGGAAAGCAATTTGGAGGACTTTTAAGCTCTAAAGTTAATTGAAGTGACAATGGATCATGTATTACTATTCGCTTCACAGGCATAGCACCACTACTGAGATTCAATAAATGTTAATGGTACTTAAGAGCAAATAGAGAAAGTCTGGGGCCCATCTGGAGGGAATAATGCCACCTGAGTTTATCCAGCATGTCCGTTGAACTCAAAGAACTCTAGGGCACCTTAGCACATGGATGTCTGGGGCCATGGTGTCCAACAATAGCCCTTAATGACTGTCTTTGATGCTGTGATGTGCTAAGCAAGCACATGTTTATGTCGATCCACACTCCAAAATATTGCTCTCTTTACTCCTACAGCCCCACAACCATATTTCCATACAATTCTTCACACCCAAGGAAAAGTCAGCTCAGAGTAGTGCCCTCAACATCACCTGGCAAGTGTTCTGTCCATCAACATGAAGGAGTAGTCATATGTCATTTGCATGGAGAGTTGTCTGATTGTTGTAGCAGTAGTTATTGCTTGCTTTTTGTATTTCTATTGTTTTTTATATTTATATTGTTTTGGGGACCAAAAAGGGTGGAAGAGAAGCCAGAAATTTAATGGTTAATAGCCAAGAATATAGGTGACTAAAATTAAAAACCAAGAAAGAACGAAGGAAAGAAAGAAAGAGAACAAGGACAAGAACAGGAAGGAGGAGCAGAAGGAAGAAGAGGAAAGAAAAACTTCTAGCTTTTATGCCTTTGACCAAAAATAATTTCTTTCTACAGCTCTCCCAAGTAACTTCTTTCTACATTTCTCCTTACAATGCTTGGGTAAATTAAAGCAAAAAGGTATCTATCTCAACTAGCATGAGCTAAAACCACAGGCAGACCGGGCCAGGACAAGCTATAGCACAAGTCGGCAAATGCCAGGGCCTTGTTAGACAGCTGCAGCACCCACCAGCACATGTGAGACCATGAGGGTCGGGGGTTGTGAACCCAGTCAAGGGGTAGTTACAGGAGGCTCCCCTGCTGGGTCATTGTTCCCACAGGCCAACATGAGAACTGGGACCAGGACAGACCAAGCAGGAGGGTGACAACACCTCTTGGATTGCATGTGAACAAGGTAGGGGGAAAGTCAGGCTGGGCTCGCCAACTGTATACACTGGTGCATGAACGACCCACGGTAAGTGCAGGCCGGTTGGACTTTGCTGCAGCATTAGTTGGCAAGTGTTGTGACTAGGGGCAAATCCAGTCAAGTTAGACTGCAGAACCACCTGGAGAGTACAAGATCTGGGAGTGGGCCCAGTAAGAAAACCTGGAGATCTCTCTGATGAGTTGCAATTCCCACTGGTGAGCATGAGCACCAGGGCCGGGGGAAGGCCTGGCTAGACGGGGGTGGCACCTGCAAGCATGAGTATGGGCTGGACAGTGGTGTCAGTTGGGCTAAGCTACACTTTAATGCCCAATGATGTTTAAGAGAGCTAAATGGAATGTGGGACAGATCAGACCAATCTGCTGCATATACTGGCAAGCATAGAAACCAGGGCTGGGGCTGGGTCTGGCCAGACAGGTGGTGGACTGGATAGTGAGGTTGGTTGGATTAGCTAGATTTCAATGCCTATTGACCTGTATGAGAGATGAATATGATGTGGGACAGACTGGACCAGTTCTATGCATATACTGGGAAGCACAGGAAAACAGGCTGGAAGAGGGCCTGGTAGGGGTTATTGGGGGTCACTTTCTCATATGCAGATTTCACTTGATTTGGATATATTCCCAAGAGTGGGATAGCTGGGTCATATGGTTGATCAATTTTCAATTCTCTGTGCTTGCTTCAGCAGCACATACACTAAAATTGGAATGATACAGAGAAGATTAGCATGACCCCTGCTCAAGGATGACACGCAAATTCGTGAAGCGTTCCATATTTTTTTCCAGTGGAAGACAGGGATGGAAACAGAACCAACTCAGCAATTGCAACCACCAGCCGATCGGGCCAATGGACTGTGCCGGGCCCTGCACTTGATAGTACATACAAGAGTCTGGTCTGGGAACACCTCAGACAAAGTTTCTTTGGGGATCCCCCCAATCGAAATGCCGGACTCAGAACCCTAACCATGAAAAGACAGAAGACAGAACAAGTCAATCAACCACCTCAGCTATATGTTGGTAATGAAAATACTGGGCAAACGGAGACTCTATGATGGACTATGTCAATCAGTGGATTCTCCAATGACCTCATCGTACTTGGAGTGGTGAGAGTGGCAGCAATTCAGAACTGTTGAACTATCAAAACCACTTGAGCAAGACCCTTGGAGCATGCCCCACATCTGGGACCCGGGGTGGGTGGGAGACTGGGTGGGGCTTCTCCCTTAAAATCCCCTTTTACATCAGAAATATTAAGGAAACAATACGGAACTAATTGTTTTGCCCATCTTCCTGTAGTGCTTGAAACTTTTTACACTAATTATGTCAAGATTGTCAAAAAAATTTTTTTTCAATTCTCTGAGCACTATCCATGTTGACTTCCATAATGGCTGCACTAGCCAACACTCCCACTCACAGTGAAGTACAGTACCTCCTCCACACTGCTCCTCAGCCAGTGTTGTTTGTATATTTCCAAATGTAGGTCATTTTCACTAGAGTTAGGTGGAACATCAATGGGGTTTTTATTTGTATTTCCCTAATAGCTAGGGAGCCTGTGCATTTTTCTTATATGTCTATTAGCCATTTGAATTTTTTCTACAGAAAAAATCTCCAGGAAGCTTCTTAACCCACATGTCACAACATTGATGGCAATAAAATTTTATAAGTAACTTACACTTGCAGGTTACTAAAGTGTTTACAGCACATTCACTGCTTCAACCTCACCACTTTTGCTATAGGTCAGTGACAAATTAAGCGGTGTGGTAATGTGTATGAAGTCACCAGCCAATATACAGTTGATAAAGAGCAATGATCCAAGTTATCTGCCTTCCTTTGTCTTTGATTGTTGTGAAAAACAATAGGGTAATACACATAATATGCTAATAACAGTATCTGGCACATGAGCTAACCACACTGCTAGCTGTCATTGTATTTTGTCATTATTACTGCTGCTGCTTACTGCATGGTTACAAGTCTTTGCCCTCTACACGTGTGTCTCATCATCTGTACTTCTGGGATGCTTTTAGCTGCAAGGAGCAAAGCAAAAGACAAGAAGGCTTTTACTTCAAATATCTGAAAACTCCAAAGCTTGCATCAGCTGGGTTCTGACTCACTCTGCCATTTCATTGGATCTGATCTCCTTGCTGTGTCTACTTCAACCTAAGGAAAGCCATTTCTGTGATTAAGAAAAGAAATAGGTTCCTCATCTAGAGGCCTTCTACCTACACACAAGACTGTCCAGAAAGAATGAGATGGTTTCCTTCCCCAATCAATGAGTAAAGCCCTAAGTTTCACTGTGAATATCATCTTAGGTGATGTGCATGTGCCTGAACCAAACATTATTGCAAAGCATTGGGATTCAGTTCATAGGCTCAGATCATTCAAGGTCCTTCCCTTGTCCAGCCAATGAACACGGCTTCTACAGCATTCTACAGAATGCTGGGGATACATCACAAAGTCTTTCATATCAGGGTACCACGTATACTACCACTGAACATTTGTCTAAAATAACTCTTTCTTTAAAAGTACTCCTTCATTCTAAGCCTTATGTGTCAAATCGTGAGTATAATATAGTAGTGACCATTTTTAATTTAAAACACATACACAACTATCAAAATTTGCAATTTTATTACCCAACTACAAATATTATCCCCCTTACGTCACTGTAGATGGCTTATGTTCTGAGCTTAGTCTTCAGATCCCCATTCCAGAATTCCTTAATCTCTAGGCTATATTAATATCTGTAGTCCTTTTTTTCCATCCTTTTCTTTTTTTTTAAGATTTATTTTATTTTTTTTATTTTTATTACAAAGTCAGATACACTGAGAGGAGGAGAGACAGAGAGGAAGTGGAGCTGCCGGGATTAGAACCAGCGACCATATGGGATCAAGGCGAGGACCTTAGCCACTAGGCCACGCCGCCAAGCCCCTTTTCCATCCTTTTCAAGGAACATTTTTTATGCTCTGTCTGGTTGAGATAGAAAAAAACAAAACAGCCAGCACCCTGCAAAGCCAGCATAACTGTTGCCTAGCTGACTCTGCAAACAAAGGGCAGAAGGCAAAGCAAAACACCCCTTCCATTGGGAAACTGAGGTGAGGTAGCCTGTTCACTGTATCTGGAGAGGCCCATGGCTGAGAAGGGCTACAGTCCTTGGCAGAACCTCAAACCACAGCCTGAAAACACCCTGGCCTGTGAAGAGCTGCCCTGGCCAGCCTGGAGTTTAGGGTTCCAGTCTTCTAATAACAGCATTCCTTAGGAAATGGCTGCTGGTGAAGATGACTTCACGAAAGACAGTGAAAAAAAAAATGGGAGAGCTGGGCCTGGAAGCTATTCTAAAGTCATTAAAGCCATGTCGTAAATTCTGTTAGCAATAAGGAATCGCTTATACATAAATAGACACAGGAGCCCAGCATAGAATAAGAAGCCAGAGAATTAAATTGACACCCTTCCTCTAGGTCATAGTACTGGTAGCCTGTCTCTTGGTAGCTAATCAGTTGAGATTGATTTGAGCTTTCTAAGCCCAAACCCCACCTGAAAAGTGTAACACTACAGGAATGCTTTCTTATTAAGGGGATACAAAATAAAAATTTCTGTCAAATGGATAAGATTGTGAGACTCACATCTCAGAAAGAGCCAACCTGACAATAAGCGTGTTGAACCAGTAAATAGTCTTCTGGCTCTGCTACTTAGGAGTCATTGGTGTATCATGCTGCCTGTGGGATGCTCATGTGCTCCATCTACTAAAAAGAGCATGGGATCCTAAGGATGAATAAGGTTTCAATTGAGCTGTCAGCGAAGAACCTTAAATACGCAATGAAGAAAATTAATTTTATTGTTGAACACTTAAGCATAAGTTACATTTCTAGAAGTTTTTTAAGACTCCCTTAGCAAGACATTCAAAATCTGAGAATGCACTAAGCCATCCTCCTTGTTTTGTGTGTGCACCCTCACATATTCCAGTCGCCAAGTCTATTTTCTCAGTCAACCCACATAGTCTGTGTCAGGACAGAACCTCACCAATACCTTTCCAGGATCAGTGGAGCACCTTTTCTGTGTCCCTGTCTCTGATTTCCCTATTGCTTACAATAGAACCTTACAAAAATATAAAATGAGCCTGCCCCTACCCTGTTTAAAATCCTCAGCTGGTTCATGGACCTCTTGCACAGTAGGTAGGACACCTCCTGGTTTGCCTGGTTTGCCCATAAGCTATATTGGATTGCTTAGGTTTGTGTCACTTTTCCACTTCCAATTCAAGCTTCCTGCTAACTTGTACCAGAGGAAGTTTCAGGGGATGGCTCAAATATTTTGGTCCCTGCCATCTATGTGAGAGACCAAGAGTTAGTCCCAGGCTTCTATCTCCAACCTAGCACAACACTAGATGATGCAGGCATCTGGGAATTAAAACTAAGAATGAAAGGGCTAGCGCTCTCTCTCTTGCGCGCTCTCCCTCTCTCTCTTTCTCTCTCTCTCTCTCTCTCTCTCTCTCTCTCTCTCCCCCATAATTCTTACAATCTTTAGTGGATTTTACCTTAGCACTGAACTCTTTGAGATGCCACCTGTTGATTACCACTCATTTCCTATCACTCATTCCCAACCGTTCACTCTTCCTTTTTGTCGCATGAGCTACATACAGTAATATCATGTTTTTAGATCTGTGTTCCTCCAATATGTTGCTTTCTACTGTGAATAATCTGACTTGTTTTTCAATATTCTCCCAAGAAATGATACATGCACATACATACTTGAACACACACTAATTCAGGGTCCCTCTTAGAGAGTCCCAATATCTTCTCTATACTTGTTCAGGGGCTACCCCAACATTTAGTGATTATTTATGTATTTTCCTTTTTTTAAATAAATTGTAGCTCTCTGAAGGCAGAGATTTTGTTTCATTTGACTTGGAAATTTAGAATCTGGCTTAGCCCACCACTTTCTGGCAGCTAGATATTCAATGGATATGCTTCTCCAATTTAAACAATATTTTATAGAGTGCTAGAGTAAGAAATTTGAGAGCTTATTTAACTATATTATTTGGCATGAGTTTGCTACCACTTCCTAAATTGAAGGTGCCATTTTTATCAGTCCATGTTCAATAAAAAAGTGGGAAGCAATTATCCTATAATGAAAGGAATCTGGTTACAATGTTCACATACATTGAGATTTTGTCCTAAATAGAAGCCTTATTTTAAAATCTGCCTAAGAAATATGTAAACATCCACTTCTAATCTGGAAGACTTATAAAGTAGTAGGCTAATGTCATTTGGGCTAAAGGAGACATTTTCGTGACTGCTTGGGGCTCACCATTAGGACAAGTGCCAGATCGTGTAATACACCTCCCAGCCCCAGAAACTCCCTGTGCAGTTATCTACTCGACTCCAAGATTTCTTCAAAAAAAAAAAAAAACAAAAACAACAAAAAAAAAACACTCTAGCAAAGCATTTGGAGCTCTTAGAAGTGTAAAGTGCTGTTTGGATTCTCCTGCAGCCGTGTTATGCCTTGACTGCCATATGATTTCACTTTGACTGCTATCTGTCCCATCTTTGCTGGAGCCAGCATTGCTCCCTTGCTAGTCGCCAGTCCTTCTGGACACCCTAGAGTCGCCTTCTAAAGTCACCTGATGTGCCAAGCCAAGATGAGATGGTCCCAGCCTCAGCCTTGATGTGCAGCCCTCAATCTTCAAGACATCTGTGAACAGCCCTCTGAGCGTCTCGTCATTACTTTATTTTGTCTACAGGAAAGGATATGTGCACTGAATGAATTTTGAATGTTTATTTTATTTGAAGTCTTTTCTGTGGCAGCAAATACTGTTCATGGTTTTTATCCCATTATATTCTCTAAAATCTAAACCATTAAGTCTGCTTTGGAAAACAACTGCTCTTAATACCTGCTGGATTTTCCTTAGTGGGAGTGAAGGTCAAAATCTGAATTCTAAATACAGAAAATTCACTGGGTCAGTGAATTCTTAATGATTTATGACATTTTCAGTACCTCTGTTTTATTTTGGGCCATTCACACAACTTGTTCACATATTCATTCACTCAACAGAGATTTATAGTGCAGCAACATACAGGAATTGTGGGATGTGGGTGGCAGATCCCCAGAGGGAGACTCAGCCCCCTCACCTTAATCCGCTTATGACTTATTGTAGAAACAGACATGCAAACAGCAATGGCATAACATTGTTCTTGGCAAGAGAGGAAGATAGCATGGGAGCAGAAATCAAAGTCTCAACTTCTGGGAGAGACAATAGGCAAGAAAGGAAAGGAGCCAGTTTAAGTTTACTGTTTCAGGGAAAGCAAATGCTGGTGCAAAGGCCAAAAGAAGCTGGTGAGAGAAGAGGAGTAAGGGAGAAAATTAATATGGTAGAATAGGGTGAGGACACGTTTAAACACATAGAGAAATATTAGGCAGGGTGAAGCAGAGACAGCACATTTCAGGAGATAGGAGAGGACAGACCCACAGCAGAGGGGGACCTGAAGACTGACAGACACTGGAAAGCAGCAGACACAACAGTGTGGTGTTGCAGTGACCAATACCTCAGTGACATTCAGTGAACAGTGATCTGAATTGTAGTGGCAGCCAGAACTCCACCAGCAACAAGGTAGGAAGGCAAATTCACCGGGATCTCAGGATGTGAACCCAAAGAACTGTCCATCCTGCTGGTTTGTTTGATTTGACAAGGAACAGAGGCAGAGCAGCAGACCCCAAATAAGCAGTGCAGGAAAAGTGTGGATTTCATAGCCCAGACTCCCAGTAGAGCCAAATTGGGTACCATTTTGTGTAAGGAGGCAAAAGCTATGGGACAGTACTGAGCATGCACTGAGCAAACACATTTTGGGTTCAGTGAATTGCAATGACATGGCATCCTCCCGATTCCACCCAAAATAGGTCCAGGTAGTCCCCAGACCTAATGGTGAGCCGATCAAGACCTCTAGTAGTGCTACATCAGATGCCATTTTATATAGTGTGGCAAAGGCTTTGAGACTGCAGGAAAACAGTGACCATGCACTGAGTTGAGAGCAAACTCACTGAGCTTGGCGCATTGCACCAGTCCCAAATCAAAAATCATACCAACTCAAAATAGGTCTGTGTGGCCCTCAGACCTAATGGCAAGCTCAGCATCACCAGCAAGCTCACCACCACCAGCAACCTAGCTATTTAGGACACCAGGTGTCTCGCTAATCCTGGGAACTGTTTGAACCAGAAGTGGGAGAAAGATTGTTCAGACAATGGTGCAGGCCTAGCATGGGTTTATAGGAGGTAGAGTGCTGAGCCAGTAGCTGGGGCCACAGAAACCATAGTTGAAGTTTAGCATAGGAGCCCAGATCTGCAACTCACTGGAGGGAGCGGCACAATTGACTGCAAGCAAAGAACCATATACCGACTGCAATGAGTGAAAGTGAATTGCAGACCTGTGGGTGACACACTTGGAAACCTGCCCCAAGGAGACGAATCTGATAACCAGAAGTACAATGACCAAGAGCAAAAGAAGAGACAAAGGCACAATGAATTACTGAAGACTCCCCTGCAAAGGAGCACAGGCCTTTGCCAACCTCAGAATTAACTCAGAAATATGTGAGAAAATTGGGGATACAGAATTCAAAACAGTTGTTATAAAGCCGCTTATCAACAATGAGAAGCACATGCAGGAATTTAAGGAATACGTCACACAGGAAATTCTAACATTAAAACAAAACCAAGCCAAATTATTGGAAATGAAGTATACAAAAGAGCAAATTAAAAATTCAGTGCAGGGCCCGGCGGCGGCGGCGTGGCCTAGCGGCTAAAGTCCTCGCCTTGAAAGCCCCGGGATCCCATATGGGCGCCGGTTCTAATCCCAGCAGCTCCACTTCCCATCCAGCTCCCTGCTTGTGGCCTGGGAAAGCAGTTGAGGACAGCCCAGTGCATTGGGAAACTGCACCCGCGTGGGAGACCCGGAAGAGGTTCCAGGTTCCCGGCTTTGGATCGGTGCGCACCGGCCCGTTGCGGCTCACTTGGGGAGTGAATCATCGGATGGAAGATCTTCCTCTCTGTCTCTCCTCCTCTGTGTATACCTGGCTGTAATAAAATGAATAAATCTTTAAAAAAAAAAAATTCAGTGCAAAGCCTCAATAACAGAATAAAGGAGACAGAAGAAAGAATCTCAGAATTGGAAGGTATTTTCTGTCACTGGGAGAAATAAACAAAAAGTTGGAAGCAGAGCTGGGTCAAGCTAAAAAAAAAGTATTCGAGAACTAAGAGACAATATTAAAAGGCCAAATATAAGAGTTATGGGAGTCCCAGAAGGTGCAGAAAGAGAAACTGAGATTAAAGGTGTATTCAATGAAGTTATAAATGAAAATTTCCTAATCTGGAGAAAGAATTGGGAAACAACATCCAGGAAGGGCACAGAAGTCCCAAGAGGGTTGATCAAAAGCGATCTTAACCAAGACACATGATCATCAAGCTGTCTTCAATTGAACATAAGGAAAAGATCCTGAAATGTGTACGTGAAAAAAATCAAATAATAGGGCCTGGCGGCGTGGCCTAGTGGCTAAAGTCCTCGCCTTGAAAGCCCCGGGATCCCATATGGGCGCCGGTTCTAATCCCAGCAGCTCCACTTCCCATCCAGCTCCCTGCTTGTGGCCTGGGAAAGCAGTCGAGGACGGCCCAATGCATTGGGACACTGCACCCGCGTGGGAGACCCGGAAGAGGTTCCAGGTTCCTGGCTTCGGATTGGCGCGCATCAGCCCGTTGCGGCTCACTTGGGGAGTGAATCATCGGACGGAAGATCTTCCTCTCTGTCTCTCCTCCTCTGTGTATATCTGGCTGTAATAAAATGAATAAATCTTTAAAAAAAAATCAAATAATATAGAGAGGAACTGCAATTAAATTCACAGCTGATCTCTCACAGGAAACTCTACAGGCTAGATGAGAATGGAGTGACATAGTCCAGATTATAAAAGAGAAAAAATTTTCGGCCCAGGATAACATATCCAGCAAAGCTTTCCTTTGTCTTTGAAAATGAAATAAATTTCTTCCACCGTAAAGAAAAGTTAAAAGAATATGCCTCTTCCAAACCTGCCCTAAAAACGATACTTAAAGATGTTGTCTTGACAGAGAGAAGGACTAGCACCCACCAAAACCAAAGGCAAATGGGAAGAACATCTCAGTAAAATAACAACAGAAAACTAAATCAATGAATAACCCATTGCTAAAATGACAGGACCAAATTGCCACGCATTTGTATTAACCCTGACTATAAATGGCTTAAAATCATCAATCAAACATCATAGATTAGTAGACTGGATTAAAAACACAAAATCCATCTATTTTTTGCCTACAGTAGATACATCTCACCAACAAAGATCAGCGGAAACTATATCTCATGGATTTTGACGTTTTTGTTTTTAGTTTCATTTCTTCAAAACATTTTTTTCTCATTAAATTCTTCAATGACTCATAGGTCATATAGTAGTATCATTTTCTTCAAGGTTCTTGATTTCCTTTTTCATTTCTTTAGTGATTCATTAGTCATTCAGTAGCATGTTATTTAACTTCATGGCATTGTTAATTTCTTTTTTCTTCCTGTTACTGATTTTGTTTTGTGGCTTTTCACTTAAGGGGATTTATAGTGCTGTGTAGTAGAATGACATGTCCAGATGTGAGGATACAGTGCAGTGTCCATCTCTACTTCCGAATCAAGGATGGACTCCCATTGAAGCTTTTGGATGTGTCTTGACAATGGGATGTTGGGCTCTTTGCCATTGTCCTTGCCTGCAGTGATGGACTTATGACTGCTTATGAGGAACTATGGTGTTGTAATGATATGGGAGAACTCAGTGGGGACAGGGGAGGCCGGATTAGGGAAGAGGATGGGGAAATCCCAGAGCTTATGGAACTGTATCATAAAATGATAATAATAATAATAATAATAAATAGGAAAAAAAGAAGAGGTGAAGGGCAAGCAGAGGGAAGAAAAGAGGAATCTGCCAAGGCCCATGCACGCAGGGTCCCAAGAAGTTCTCTGTTGTCATAACAGAAGGGCAGTCCTTATGCCGAGCATGTAGTTATGGGATCAGGAATATATATATATACACACACACACATATATTTAACAGGCAAGCCAGGAGAGTTTTGTTCCTGGGAGAACACAGAAATGAATGGAGAATTTTGAAATTGAAAGTGACCTAGGAAAAACCTTCTGATAGGGCCCATGGCAATGGCTCAACTGGTTAATCCTCCCCTTAACAGCGCTGGGATCATACGGGCACTGGGTTCACAACCCAGCTACTCCACTTCCCATCCAGCTCCCTGTTTGTGGCTTGGGAAAGCAGTTGAGGACGATCCAAATCCTTGAGACCCTGAACCCACATAAGAGTCCTGGAGAAAGCTCCTGGATCCTGACTTTGGATTGGCTTGAATCTGACTGTTGTGGCCATTTCGGGAATGGACCAGCGGATTGAAGATCTTTCTCTTGTCTGTCTCCCGTTCTGTCTGTAAATCTGCTTTTCCAATATAAATAAATAAGTAAATATTTTAAAAAGAAAAATAAATATCACTCTAATGGCTAAGTGGTACGTAAACTGGAAGTGATGAAATTAGAAAGTGAAAGTCAGGAAGAGTTATAGCGATAGACCATGGAGAAGACCAGGGCTGGAACCAAGGCAGCCACGGTAGGATTACAGAACAGAAGCAGCAATTGAGAGAAACTCAGGAAGTAGCAAGAACAGTATCTTGTAGGGGAAACTGAACAAACTCTTCAGAAAGTGGCAAAGTGGAAAGATCTGAACAGACACAAAGCAACCATTGAATGGGATCAGATAGCATCAGCCAATCTCAGCAAATTCTGGGAGATGATTTAGAACAGAATACCAATCTTAGCCTACTTTTCTTCATAGGAGTTCTCATTTCTTGAATCTTTAAGATTTATCACCTATGCTTGCCAAACCCCAGATCCACACGCATAGCTATTACCTCTAGCTTGTCCAAACTGCTGTTGTTGGGGTGGACGTTGTAGCACAGTTTGTTAAGCCTCCATTTGGGATGCCCACATCACATATTGGGGTCCCTGGTTCAAGTCCCAGCTACATCCCTTGCCATGCCTCTCCCTGCCAATGCATCTAGGAAGCATGAGTTTCTGCCACCCATGTGAAAGACCTGGATTGAATTCCAGAATTATGGCTTAGACCTTGCCTAGCCTTTCTGTGAAGCACTGGAAGACTGAACCAGCAGATAAAAGAACCTTGCCCCCACCTTGGCAATGAATAAATACATCATTTTTAAAAATAATGATTGTTTCAGTATTAAGTTCTGCAAGACTTTTACTTCCCAGTTGCCTTTATTATGGGATACTGTTAAGATATGGCTCTTCACTGCAATTATTTCAAGTGCTAAACATGGTCATCTTATTATTTTTAAAAATAACATCACTTTTTTCCTCGTTAGTTAGCAAAATTTATATTCCTTTTATGCCAACTCAGATAAAAAGACAGGCAAATCTTCAAAGTTTGTGTACTCTCAAATCCTTAAGGTGCTTTAGAAAATGCTTTCTTTGAATGTAATGACTGTAAAATTGTGATAACACAATTAGCAAACAAGAATGTTACCTGCCCTTTGCACTCTTTTTGCTAACACTCTTGTATAGAGAAATCAAAGGCTATTTGATCCCAGATTTTTCTGTTTCCTTGATCTCTCTAAAAAGGACAATCGAGCTAATAAAGATTTTTCCCTTTTTTCATGTTAATTATTTTTATTTGGAAATGATAATAAACCATGTCAAATAAAGTTAGTGATACACTAATTTTAAACTTACAGAGAGTAGAAACAACCTACATATCATGGAAGTCATGTTTTTCCTGGGTAAGCCTAGAATCAATATTGTAAGTCAGACATAAACACTGGAGCCTGAAGCTTTGTGCCCATTCAGATTGTCCTCAGCCTCAGGACAAGTGGCCGTTACAAGGAAGACACAGAGTGAGAGATGCCCAATTTTAACCCAGATCATTGATAAAGAAAATGTCAAGCTTTGCCTTTGCTTTAAGGCAACTAAAATGCATGCTAACTTTTATTCGCATTTTTATGCAATAAGTTTTAGGACCAGGAATAGCATTAGTTTGCATTAACAAATCTTTTCTGTGTTCTTTTTTAGTAATTTCCTTTCTTGAAGGTATTTCACCACTCTTTCAGTTTAAATTTTTTTAAAGCACAATTCTACCTCCCATACAAAAGACAGGCTTGCCATTTACTGGCCAGTTACCTAGAGGCACAATTAAAATGGAAACATTAAATAGAAATAAAACACAATTTTTCGGTTCTTTTCATCCACCAGCTGGCTCATTTCACAGACTCCCTCTTTGGTGAGTTCCAATTGCACTAGTAGTTAGTCTATTGCCTATTTGCATATTCTTCAAATTATGAAAGTTAATTATCAGACCTCCAATTCAGGTAATCTTAAATGTTCACATCTTATAAATAAAGCTTTTTTTGCTGACAATTACTAGGGACTTTCGAGCTAGTTTCTTAATCAGTTTTTTTCTCCAGATAGATCTTCACATTTCCCAACCTTTAAGAATTCCTTTGCCAAGCCCGATTGGTCTCCATCTGGCAGCAAGCTTGATTCAAAGCCACACGTACCACTGGACATTCCCTCGTTAGAGAAGTCTTTCAAGTGTTAGGAACAAACTTAAAATGTCCTTTTTTCTCTACTGCAAGGAAGACTAACTCTGATTGCTTTTATTTATTTTGATTATTAAGCACCTTGAGGTGCCTCTGACTGGAGCTGCATGCATTCATTTAAACACGTGGTGTTGTGATAGCTGGTTATGATTTTCTGATGTTTTTCTGCAACTCTAACCATATGTAATTTTGAATTAAATGAAAGTTAAGTACTAAAACGTTTTGCCCAAAGGGAATTCGGATTCTCAATGTGCTTTTAATAACTGTTTGTAAAACATTTAGGAAAATCTATGGCAACACATTTAGGGGAAAAAATCAAATTACTATTGCCTTAAGATGTTATTCTAGTGTCTAAACTTTATGAAACATCCTGTGTGGCCCAATTCTTGAACTAATCCAGTCAGTAATACTTTAGGACATAGTATATATATATATATATATAGGACCTGAGTTTAATTTGTATAATATTTTTAACAATGCCTCCTTAAAATACAAGCTGAATAAGTTATGGACAGTGCAAAATAAGTTTTATCAAACATTAACTATGAGGCTAGTAAAAAATCATTAAATTTAATTAATGGAATCAGATTTAAAACCACTGAATATCTATTTATTTTTTTTAAGTATTAACAACATTTTCAAAAGCTAAAGTAAAATGTCATGGTTTTCCCAAGACCTGAGATAAACAAACATAACTTTCCACAAAAGTGGGGACAATGAGAAAGGGCTTTCTGGAAGACTGGGAGGTTGTGTGGGTTTTTTCTCCGAAGGTGTAATTTGAAAAATGAGCTCAAGTTGAAATGTGACCTGAATTTCCATTTTTCTCTCACACATAGAAATGGCTATGTACCTAATTTGGGAAAAATTCAAACCATAACCTTCAGTGCTCAGAATCTGTGCTAAATGTGAATACTAGAATCACCTTTCATCCAGAAAGATGGTGTCCTTGAACCTAACCAGGAGATAATGAGCCTTCTTTTCCTCACGTTTGCAATCCCTCACCCAAAGCATCATTAGAATACAACCATCCCAGAATGCAACTGCAGCCATTGTTTTTACTATTTATTCATGTTTTCATTTCCCTCTGTGGCCATGAAAACAATCACAGAAACTTGTAAAATGCGTAACCCGCATCCAACAAGAAACAAGTGAATTATGATGATCTAAAACAGAATGGAAGCTAACAGGCTTTACTTGGAAAAGATCAGATTTTCTAAGTAACTGATATGTCAGACCCATCCCCAGTGAGGATATGACCAGAATTTTTATACATTACTCATTAAATTACAATACTATGTGACTTTATAAGCCCTGACTGACATAGCACCCTTACTAAAGGGATTGTTAATAAATGATTGGAAAGAAGGTTATGATGATTGTACTCCACACACTTTTGTATTATTTGAATGCTACATGAAATCAGTTTGATTGGCATTCCTTCACCTGTCTTATCTGAGAATTTCAAGTGTTTGTTGGACTAAGCATTGATCATTGTTGAGTATAGGTGATAGGTACATGTAGGCTCATCATACTATTCTCATTTTAAGGGCCACATATTTATAAGAGATTTGTACAATAAAGATTCTTATAGTTTTTTCATTTAACTTTTTTATTTAATATTTACATAGCTGACTAGGATGAGAAGGGTCAAGGATTAGGGGGAAGTGGGTGAGACGATTATTTTCAAATTGTCCTTTTCTTCTTCCTGTATCCTGGGGAAGTGGTGAGATAAGGGGAGAAGCCACACCCAGCCTCCCAACCACGTCAGTACCCAGGGATGGGGAACAGCCACCTGTTGTTACCCCAGGATCTCCGGCATGGAGCATGCTCCAATGGTTCTGCTCAAATGGTTTCAGTAGTTCTGAAATGCTGTCAGTCTCTCCTCTCCAAGAATGAGGAAATCCTCCCAAGGTCCACTGACAGACATAGTCCACCCAAAAGTTTGCCTTCACCCATATATTTGCTGTTAATGCTTGGCTGGGATAGTTTACAAATTTGTTCTGCCCTCCTTCCTCTGCACTGGTATGAGATGTCCTCTGATGACTCCAATGGACTTCTGTATCCTCCTTGTGCATCTGTGTATGCCATGCGCTGCTCCATCTGAGCCACTGAGGAGGACCAGTTCTGACACATGCACTCCATGGTCAGACCACAGATCCTGTGATTTGCCCCATGGTTGGAGTTCTGTGTCCAGTGGTTCAGTTTGGATATTCCCCACACAAACCTCCTCTGAGGTGATCCTAGACCTGACTCTTACGTGTGCTTGTCAGTATGGGGTCCAACTCAGTCCATCATCCACATCAGCCTATGTACACACTGGCAGTTGCCATTGCTGGATAGGTTCTATGTCCAGCCCATCTCGTACACAAACCAATGGATGCTGCAGTACAACCCAACACTGGTCATCACACACTCAGCCTCAAATACACTAGCAGGAAGTGTAGCCTAATCAGTGACCCCCAACAACCCCCATCAGGCCCACCCCCAGCCCTAGTTTCTGTGCTTTCCAGTATGTACAGCAGACTGGTTCAGTCTGTCCCACATCACATTCGGCTCTCATTCACATCAATGGCCACTGAAGCTTATAGCCTGACCAACCTCACTATCCAGCCTACACTCATGCTGGTGGATGGCACCACTTGTCTAGCCCAGGCCTCCCCAAGCTTGGTTTTCACACTCACCAGTGGAGTTGCAACCCATCAGACAGGTGCCTCTGCGTCCCTACTGGACTCACTCCCAGTCCTAGATCTTACACTCCCAGTCCTAGATCTTACACTGGCTCTGCAGTCTAGCTTGACAAGATTTGCCCCAGTCCCAACACTTGCCAGTTGATGCTGCAGCAAAGCCCAACCAGCCTGCACTTAACTCTGACTAATGCTTGCACTAGTGGGTACAGTCTATTTTCCCAGCCTGACTCTCCCCCTAACCCAGCTTACATGCAGTCCAACAAGTGTTATAGCCCTGCCTAGCCTGGTCTATCCTTAGTCTCAGTTTTCATATTGACCAATGAGAGCAGTGGCTCAACAGGAGACCAGCCAGTGACCTCTCCCACCATTACAGGTTCACTCCCCCTACCCATGGTCTCACATGTGTTGATGAGTGCTGCTTTCAAGTCTGGCATGACTCTAACTCATCTTGGAATTTGTCAGCTGGTGTTGTGACTTAGATTGGTCTGGTCTGGCCCCCAGTTCCAGTTCATGCTAATGGGTGCTGCAGCCTAGCAAAGCTCAACCAATCCCAAGTCATGGTCCTAACATGAATTGGCTGGTGTTGTAGCACAGCCTGGCCTGTCCTATACTGCATCTTGGTTCTCAGATCTGCTAGTGGGTGGTATACATTGACTCAACCTTGACTCCCATATGTGCCAGCAGGTACAGTAACCTGGCCTGGTCTGGGCTGCTTCCCTATCAGGTCTCTTCCCAGTGACATATCTCACACATACCAGTGGCTCCTTGGCCCAGCCTGACTTAGTCCACCTCCTGTCCTGGCAAAAACAGTAGCCTTGCCCAAGCAGCCCACATCCATTCTGATTCTTATTGTTGGGGGCCATAGCCTAGCCATACCTGGTCCATGCCCTGACACAGCTCTCACAGTTCAGTGGGTGCTAAGATCCAGCTCAGCCCATCCTACACTCTCCCTGGCTCTCACAAGCACCAGTGGCTACTTGAGACTAGCCCAGTCTGCCACATCCCAGACTCAGTCCACACCCATACAAAGCGGTACTGCAGTCATGTCCAGAAGAGATCACCACCCTCATTCCAGCTCTTGCACCCAACAGTAGGAGCCGCATCCCAGCCAGGGCATCCCCTTAGCTCTCTGAGCAGGCCTGCTCCCACCACAGACCTTACACATGCCAGTGGTAGCTCTGACCCAGCTTGGGATAGTCCATCCTCTGTTCTGGCCTTTGCCATCGGATGCTTCAGCCTGGCCTGTCCTGACCACCCACAGTTCCAATTTTGGTAGGGGCTGTAACCTAGCCCTGCCCAGTCTGCCTTCATCCCTGGTTCATGCAAACTGGTAGGTGTGATAGCTTAGCCCAGAATGACCCTCATGCCACCCTGGATCCTACACATACCAGTAGGATAAGGTTGGCCCAGCCTTACCCCTCCAGGACAACTCACACACTTTCTGACTGAAATTACATGCTCACCAGTGAGATTTGTGGCCGACCTGGGGAATTTCCAAAGTTCCCCTACCAGGTCCACTCCAAGACCCAGATCTCACATGTGCCAGTGAGTGCTAGGCCTTTACCCAGCATACTCTTCCCTCTCTGCTCCAGTCTTTGTATAAACTGATGGATGTTGTTACCCAGTGCATCCCATGCCTCATTCTTGGGTGTGCCTACAGGTGCTGTTGCCTGAATCAGCCCAGCCTGTTCCTAATGCCAGTACCCATGAGTGTCAGAGGGTTCCAAGGTAATGCCTAGCTCAGCCAGTCACTACCCCAGCTCTTAAGTAAACCACTGGAAATTGCAATTCCACAGGGGTGAGCCCATATATCCCAGGCAGAATCAGTCCCAAATCTAGTTCTCTCATGTGTTGGTTAGTGTCATGGCATAGCCTAACATTACCCATCCCCTATTTCAACTCTGACTGGCAAGTACTGGGATCTAGCCCTGCTAAGTAGGCCTCCAACCTTAACTTTAATGTATGCCAATGAATGGTGATCAGGATTGATCCATGCTAACTAGCCCAGCTCAGGCCTCCCAGATAGGCTGGTACATCAGTCTGACCCATAAAGGTCCTCCAGCTTACCCCCTCCAAACTACTTGATCTCAGCCACCCATGCTTACATACAGGTACAATGGTCTTTTTGATGGGAGTCTCTCAGAAGTCATTCCTCACCCACAACATACTACCTCAATGATCCTCCCTCCAACACATCCCTTTACCCCTTTCCCTGGTCAATCCATATTCCCTGCATGTGGAATGCATGGCTTTCCCAGCCCAACCTTCCAAAGGCCAAATCTGGCAGGGTGGTGTGCTAGCCTGGAGCTCTGCCCACCTACTAGGGTGTCAAGCTTCTGGTACATGCACTGCCCTGGGACCTTACCCCCTCCACACACACAATATTCAGGCCCTTTCAAAGATCCCATAGCCCGGTAAACCAGCACACCAAGCTAGCGTACTAACCTAGGGCTCTCCCCTCTACTCCCCACAGCACCTGGAACCAAGTATGTGGGGAAATCCCCAGGCTTGCTCCACTTGCCTGGACCTGAGCCCTCGGGCCCCCACACATCCCTGCCAGTGCTATTTTCCAGTCTCCCTGCAAGCCTGCACCACAAGGTCCCCTACAATCCCACCATTCTCTGGTGCACCTGGCACATACAATAAACATTTTTTTAAAGAATGTATCATTTTGGTAATTTAAAATATGCAGCTCCGGCAGGAAAGAGCTTTCTGTGATCTAGATGAGTATATAATTTTCATAACACACAAGTTGTTAATTGCAATTCCTTCCCTTATTTTAGACTTGAAGTTTGTGCAACACGTTTCTTTTTCCTTACTCCACACAGAAGGGAAAATCAATGAGGTAAAAGTGAAAATAAACTTAAAAACAATACTGATATCTAATCGACTTAAAGCATAGTCTGGACCAATGCACACTGAGGCTGAACTGAACTATCCCCCGGCCATAAACAACTATTTCTTAAAATGGCCCTTTTTGAGTACAATTATCCTTTCAACCACAAAAAAGATTCTCACTCTAACGAAAAGAAAGCCTAACATTTTTGAGTTCCCTAAATATAATAGAATTGCAAAGTGTTTTACAAGCATCATCTCTTTTTCCCATTGTCAAACAACCATGAGGTGGGTTCTCTCGTGCTTGGTTTACAGAGATGACACATGGGACTTGAGGAGGACAGCAGCAGAAGCTTCCTCAGAGAATCAGTTTGGCTCAAGAACCAACCCTCTGAGGCCAATGTTGTAGCAATACAGACTAAGCTATCACCTGTGATTCAGACACCCCAGCTGCTCAAGAAAGCTTCCTGCTGATGAACCTGACTGGAGCTCTTGGCTCCAGACATCAACCTGGCACAGATTTGGCTATTCTGGACATTTTAGGGGTGAAAGAAAATACGGAAAAATGTGTGTGTGTGTGTGTTGCTCTGTGACACTGCCTTTAAAATAATTTAATTTTTTTAGTTAAAAAGGAATCAGAAGACTCAGTCAAGGGACTAGTGTAACTCATAAGAAACCTTTGCAGGGTAGCAGGATACAAAATTAATGAACACAAATTGATGGCACTAGCATACAAAAATAATTGCAAGACTGAGAAAGAAATTGTAAGCACAGTATCTTTTAGAATAATGGAGAGGAATCTTAAATACCTAGGAATTAATCTAACCAAACATGTGGAAGACCTCTATGATGAAAATGATAAAACATTTAAAAAGACACAAAAGATATTAAAAGGTGGAGAAACTTGCAATGTTCCTGAATTGGCAGGATCAACATCATCAAAATGTTCAAATCACAAAAAGCAATACATAAATTCAACAAAATCCCAACATTCTTCTCAGAAATAGAGAAGATACAAAATTTCATCTAGAAACACAAGAGAACACGAATAGGCAAAGCTATCATGAAGAAAAAAAATTAAGCTGGAGGAATCACAATTTCAGAACTCAAGACATATGACAGAGCAGTGGTCATTAAAACAGTCTGGTGAGATAGCCAACAGTATCTGTGTGGGCTGCATAGTGGAGCTGGTTAGATGGAACAAAGTTTAATACCCATTGACATGTACAACAGCCGAATGGGGTGTGGGACAGACTGGACTACTGCTACACATACTGGCAAACCAGGGTAGAGGGCGGGCCTGGTGGGGGTTATTGTGGGTCGCTCTGACTCGGCTGCAGCTCCCACTGGTTTATGCGAGGGCTGAGTATGTGCTGGGCAGAACCAGGCTGGACTGCAACACCCATTTGGTTCCAGTGGAAGTTGGGGCTGAAAACAGAACCAACCCAGTGATCGCAACCACCAGCTGATCAGGGCAATGGACTGTGCCAGGCCCTGTACTTGCTAGTACGTACAAGAATCTGGTCTGGGAACACCTCAGACAAAGTTTCTTTGGAGATCTCCCCAATCGAAATGCCGGACTCAGAACCCTAACCAAGAAAAGACAGAAGACAGAACAGGTCAATCAACCATCTCAGCTATATGCTGGCAGTGAAATACTGGGCAAACGGAGACTCTGTGATGGACTATGCCAATCAGTGGATCCTTCAAAGACCTCATTGTGCGTGGAGTGGCAAGATTGGCAGCGATTCACAACTGGTGAACTATCAAAACCACCTGAGCAAGACCCTCGGAGCATACCCCACATCTGGGACCTGGGGTGGGTGGGAAATTGAGTGGGCCTTCTCCCTCAATACCCACCTTTAAACATGAAGGAAACAATATGGAAACAATAGTCTTACCCACTTTTCTATAGCTCTTGAACCTTTTTTTTTTTACCATAATTAACTATGTAAAGATTGTCCAAAATATAAAAAAAAAATACACACACACACAGTCTGGTACTAGCAACAGACACAGAGAAGAAGATCAATGGAACAGAACAGAAACACCAGAAGGGAGCCCACATATGTATAACCAATTAATCTTTGACAAGAAACTGAAAACAATCCAGGGGAAAAGTCTGGTCTCTTCAACAAATGCTTTTGGGACAACTGGATAGCAGCTTGCAGAATTAAGAAGCAAGACCCACACCTGTCACAGTATACAAAAATCAGCTCTAAATGTATAAAATGATCTAAACCTACACCCAGAAACCACCAAAATACTAGAGGAAAACATAGGAAGCACTCTCCAAGATATAGGATTGGAAAAGAATTTTTGAAAAGACACCAAAAGCACAGGTAGAGCCAAAATAAACAAATGGGACCACCTCACACTAAAAAGCTTCTGCACAGCAAGGGAAATGATCAGCAATGTGAAAAATCACCAATGGAACGGGAGAAAAAGCTTCGCACACTTCACAACTGATAGGGGGAACTCAGTGACAGCAAAACAAACACCTCCATGAAGCAATGGGCAGAGGAAATGAGCAGACATTTTTCAAAAGAACAAATTCAAGTGGCTAACAGACACATGAAAAGATACTCAAGCTCCGTAGCAGTCAGCAAGATACAAATGCAAACCACATCGTGGTAACACCTAACTCCAATCAGGTTGGCCTACATTCAGAACTCTTAACAACACCTGCTGGCGTGGATGTGGGGAGAAAGGCGCCCTCCTTCATTGCTGGTGGGAGAGCAGGCTAGTACTTCCACTAAGGAGTCAGTATGGAGAGTGCTAAGAGAACTGCAAATAAATCTGCTGTATAACCCAGATGACCCACTCCTAGGAATATATCCAAAGGAAATAAAAGATGCATATGAGAAGGGGATCTGTAATCCTATTTTTACAGCAGCACAGTCTATAATATCAAAAGCATGAAAACAACTCAAATACCCATCCAAAGAGGTGTGGGTAAAGAAACTGTGGTGTATCTACTCTATGGAATACAACTCAGCCATTAAAAAGAATGAAATCATGCCATTTAAAACAAAATGGTCCCAACTGGAGACCATTATGCTCAGTGAAATTAACCAATCCCCAAAACACAAACATCATATGTTCTCTGAGATATAAGGCAACATTCACACAAAATGCAAAACAAATAGATATACCAGTAAACAACTGTATACATATATACTCATAACTGAACTGTAAAATAATAATAAAGGCTAGCCTATCAGGAAGTAAAGATATGTTGCAATAGGCATCTCTACTCCCTAATAAAAGAAAGACACCCGTGAAACTCTTAAATATACCTTGACAATATGATACAAAATTTTCTGTCTTTGCCCATACCTCCAATTCCATGATGTGCTCAAGTACCAGAATATTAAACTTGCGACCATTGCTAAAGGACTGTACTGCCATAATAATATGGGGGAAGTGGTGGTAGGGAAAATGGGGAAGGGGAAAGGAGAGGCCAAGGGGAAAACCCCACACCTACAAAAATGTATCATAGAAGACAATAAAAATAATCTTAAAGAGAAGGAGATATCCTAGTGAACGTACAAACAAGAACACTTATGAAAAAAATGAAAAGACCAAGTCATTGCCTTTTGATAATTACCCCACATGCAAATGGCCTAAACTCTCTAAGGAAAAAAACAATACAGAATAACTGAATGTATTTTTAAAAATAAAACCCATACATTTTCTTCCTACAACAAACATACCTCAGCTGCAAAGATGCATGCATGTTGAAAGCGAAAGAATGAAAACAGCCGGATGTGAAGGCGATCTGGCTGCGACATCTGTCACCCCGTTGATTGCCAGGGTTGATCCGGCTGATCTGGCTGGCTAGGCAGGTGTCCCCTTCCTCCTTCCCTGCTCCATGTGCGTCCCTCCTGAAGCTCACGCTCGGTCGAAGGGGACGACATTCCCACTAGAGGAGGACCAGTCTTCGGTCAAGGGTATACGAGTAGCTGCACTCCCCTGCTAGAAGCTCCAAACTAGCTCTCAAGAATGAAAACAGCTATTCCACATCAACAGGAAGGAAAAACGTGCAGGTGTAGCCATTTTAATGTCAGATAAAAGACTTAACACAAAAACTAAAGGAGATGAAGAAAAATCTTCATAAAAATCAAGGAATCAATATATAGTAAATGCATATACACAAACTGCCAGAGAACCTGGCTATTTTAAACAATTATTATTGGATCTAACAGAAGACATAGAATTCAAATGTGGACTTCCACACCCCATAACCATCAATCAACAGATTAACCAGATCAAAAAAAAAAAAATCACCCGCCCACATAACAGAGCCTATCTATACCATAAACCAAATGAACCTTCTGATAAATACAGAACTATGTACCCCAGAGATGCAGAATACACTTTGTTTAAATCACTTCGCGGGTCTTACTGAAGGATAGAAAAGCAAGGTTCTGCAAATTCAAGCAAATTGAAATCATATCATGTACCTTTCCTGATACCATGGAAAAAAGCTGGAAGTCAACAATTCAATAAACTCTAGAAAATATGTAAGCACATGGAACTGTACCATGCACTGCTGAATGAACACTGGGTCATGGAAGAAATCAAAAGGGAAATCAAGTAATCTTTGGAAATGAATGAAGCTTATAGCGCAACATATCAACATATCAAAACTTATGGGACACAAAGTTCACAGCAAATGTTTTCATTGACAAATCAGAAAGGCATCAAATAAATGATCTATCAATGCATCTCAAGATATAGAGAAATAACAGCAGACTGAACCCAAAGTTAGTAGGAGGAAAGAAATAATTGAAAGTACAGAAGAGGAACCCAGCACAGTAGCCTAGTGGCTAAAGCCCTCGCCTTGCACAGGCTGGGATCCCATACTGATACCAATTCTAATCCTAGCGGCCCTGTTCCCCATCCAACTCCCTGATTGTGGCCTGCAATAGCAATCAAGTACAGCCCAAAGCCTTGGAGACGCAGAAGAGACTCCAGGCTCCTGGCTTCGGATCGGTGCAGCTCCAGCTGTAGCGGTCACTTGGGGAGTGAATCAATGGATGAAAGATCTTCCTCTGTCTCTCCTTCTCTCTGAATATCTGACTTTCCAATAAAAAAATTTTAAAAATAAATCTTTAGAAAAATTATTTAATTTAAAAAAGAAACTACAGACTGGACAATAAGATGCTGGACTCTATGTTTGGTATACGCTTGCAATGGGGGAATCTCAACTGAACTTAAACTGTGGTTGTTATGCAACAAGGTGGAGGAATCCACCATGGTGGGAGGGTTTGGGGAGGGGTGGGAGAACCCAAGTACCTATGAAACTGTGTCACATAATACAATGTAATTAATGAATTAAAAAAAAAAGAAACTACAGAAGAAATAAAATTAAAACAAAAAAATGATACATAAGACCAGTGAATTGACTATCTGAAAAAAAATTAATACACTATAAGTCCAACTAGAAAAAAAAGAGGGAGAACATTCAAATCAATAAAATCAGAGATGAAAAAAGGAGACATAACAACAGACAAGACACTACAAATATACAAATAATCATGTGGAATTACTGCTGTTAGCCAAAATTTGAAAATCTTGAAGAAATGAATAGATTTCTGGATGCATACAATCTACCCACATTGACTCATAATGACATAGAAAACCAAAGAGAACAGTAACTGAGATGGAGACAGAACAGAACAGTAATAAAGACCTTCCTAACAAAGAAAAGCCCAGGACCAGACAGCTTCACTGCTGCATTTACCAAACAATTCAAGAAGAAATAATTCCAATACTTCTCAGTCTACTCAAAAAACTGAAAGGTAGACAATCTTCCCCAACTCTCGTGAGCCAGCATAACCTTATCCAAAGCCAGAAAAAAAAAAATATTGCAAAGAAAGAAAACTACAGATGGAAAATCGTGATACAGAAATCCCTAACCCTAATCCTAACCCTCAATTTGAAAAAAAAATTAATACACCATAAGTCCAACCAGAAAAAAAAAAAAAGATTGCTGATGTAGAAATCCTAGCTAATCAAATTCAACAGGACATTAGCAAGATCATTCTCTCAAACTAAGTGAGACTTACCCCTGGAATGCAGGGATGGTTCAACACATGCAAATCAAGTCAGTTCTGAAAACGTTAACTGCAGCTGTTAGGCAAGGAAAGGAAATCAGAGGGAGACAAGTCAGAAAAGAGGAAGCCAAGCTTTCCCTATTTGCAAATGAGGTGATTGTGTATATAAGGGAACCAGAAAATTCTACTAAGACAACTCATTAAAGCTTGATAAAGTTGCAGCATATAAAAACAAAACACAAAGATCAACAGCCTTTGTATAGAGGAACAATTCCATGGCTGAGAAAGAACTTGTAGTTTTGGTCCCATTCACTGAAAAACAAACAAACAAACAAAAAAACAAACAAAAAAAACCTCCTTAAATATCTTGGAACAAATTAAACTAAGGGTGTGAAGGATTTCCACAGTGAAAAAAAATAGAAAGCACATCAAAACATACAAAAACTCCAATGTTTACGGATTGATAGAATTCTTATCATCAATGTGCCCAAGCTACCAAACGCTGTTTATAAATTCAATGTGAGCACAATCAAAACATCTATGACATTCTTCTCAAATCTCGAAAAAAATGCTAAAATTTATACAAATTGCAAGAGAACCCAAACAACTAAAGCAACTCTATACACTAAAATCAAAGCAGGAGGCATCACAATGTCAGGCTCCAAGACAGAAATCAGGGCAGTTGCAATCAAAGCAGCCCAGAATTGCACAAAAACAGACATGGAGATCAATGAAACGGAAATAAAACACATCCATGCACCTACACCCAGTTAATTTTTAAGAACGAAACTGAAATTAATTCACAAAAAAAGACAGACTCTTCAAAAACATGATACTTCAAAATTTGGATCTAAATTTTTGCAGGAGTGTAAAGCAAGACCCTTACCATACACCTTTATATACCTTTTTTTAAAATCAATTCATAACAATCTGGATACATTATTTGATACCATCCAGGTATCAGAGAAACATACTAGAGAAACATAGGGGAAATTTTTCAAGACAGAAGTATAGGCAAAGACTTCTTGGAAAAGAGCTCAGAAGTACAGGCAATTAAAGTATATGAATTGGATTATAACAAGCTAGAAGTTTCTGCACTGCAAAGGAAATTGTCAACAAAGTGAAGAGGCAACCAATAGAATAGGAGTAAATATTTGCAAATTCTGCAACTAATAGATTAATATCCAGAATCTACAAAGAGCTCAAGAAAATCAACAGCAACAAAATTAACAATCCAGGTAAGAAATGGGCAAACGACCTGTACAGGCAATTTTTGAAGGATGAAAGGTAAGTGGCTGGGGCCAGCACAATGGCTCGGCTAGCTAATCATCCACCTGCAAGCACCAGGAACACATAAGAGTACTAGTTTGTGTTCCAACTGCTCCACTTTCCATCCAGTTCCCTGATCATGGGTTGGGAAAGCAGCAAAGAATGGCCCAAGGCCTTGGGAGCCTGCTCCCACATGGGGACCTAGAGGAAGCTTTTGGTTCCTACCTCTGGATAAACTCAGCTCTGGCCATGGTAGCCATTTGGGGAATGAACCAGTGGATGGAAGATCATTCTCTTGGTTTCTCCATTCCTCTGTAAATATGCCTTTGCAATAAAAATAAGTTAACCCTTTAAAAAAAAAAACAAAAAAATGCATACGGTCAACAGACACGTGAAAAAAAGTGTTCAGGATCTCTAGCCACCAGGAAAACGCAATGCAAACAAAAATCATAATGAGGCTTCGCTCGACCCAGTGAAAACGGCTATCCTCTGAAAACTCAACAAACAATAAACAACGGCAAGAATGGAGGGGAAAAGGTACCCTAATCCACTGCTGGCAGTGATGTGAATAACATTCTAAAGAACATTTTCAAAATTACTCAGAGATTTGAAAACAGGTCTACCTAATGGCCCAAGCATTCCACTCCTGGAAATTTACCCTAACGAAAATGAAATCAGCCTATGAGAGATGTACTTGTACACCCATGTTTATTGCAGCTAAATTCACACTAGCAAAGATACAGAATTAACCCCAATGCCCATCAGTGGGTAGCTGGACAAAGAGAATATGGTATATGAACACCATGGAATACTGATCAGCCATGAAAAAGAACAAAATCCTGTCCTTCGAAACAAAATGGAAGGTATTAGGAAAAAATATGCTTAGTGAAACAATCTGTGGTAACTCTTATAAAGAGTACAGGCAATGTAATCAATATGATCCAGATTTGCATCTTGAGATTTGATTATTATTTATATCCTGTGCCTATACTCTTGAGGAATACTTAATTTTTTTCCTACTTCTCATTTGTTGAAATCTTTATCCAATTCAGTCTTACGTCTAAGATTTCCAAGTGAAATCGCAGTATGCCATTGTAAAATTAAAAAAAAAGAAGAAGGAAAAAGGAGGATTGATAAGGCACGTGGATAGGAGGGAGAGCAGGATAGGAAATATTACTATGACCCTAAATATGTATTTTAATATACAAAACATATATTCACTTTATGCAAATAAAATTCATTCTAAAATCTAAATACCATGTGATAAAATCTAACAAGACTGAAAGATCTCAACAATGAAAATCACAAAGCATTAAGGGAAAAAATAGAAAAACACATCTTTCATGTTTGTGGATTATAAAAGTCTATTCTGTACAACGCAATTTACAAATTCATTGTAATCCCAGTCAAAATACTTATGATATTCTTCTTGGACTTATAAAAAAACATTATAATTCATATGAAAACACGAACCTAGATAGCTAAGGCAATCCTAAATAATAAAAGAAGAAACACATATTTAGGGCCCGGCGCAATAATGTAGCGGTTAAGGTCCTCGCCTTGAATGCGCCAGGATTCCATGTGGGCGCCAGTTCTAATCCCGGCAGCCCCACTTCCCATCCAGTTCCCTGCTTGTGGCCTGGGAAAGCAATGGAGGATGGCCCAAAGCCTTGGGACCCTGCACCCACGTGGGAAAGCCGAAAAGAAGTTTCTGGCTCCTGGCTTTGGATCAGCGAAACACCAGCCGTTACAGTCACTTGGGGAATGAATCATTGGACGGAAGATCTTCCTCTCTGTCTCTCCTTCTCCTCTCTGTATATCTGCCTTTCCAATAAAAATAAATAAATCTAAAAAAAAATACATATTTGTACATGTGTTATGCATATAACATATATAAGTATATATAATATATAAAATATTCAATTATATGTATTTATTAACCATAAGTGTATACCAAACATATAAATTTATGTTAGATATCTGTGTATATATTTATATGTGTACTTTATATAATGTATATTACACATTTATATATTTATATAAATACATAAATTTACATGTATAAACGCATATGTATTTGCTGCATTGCTATAAATATATATGCAAATAGATACATACAAAAATTTTTATTTAAATTTTTTTGTAATTATTTTATTTTAACAATCTTTACATGGTTCATTAGAGCACAAAGTGTTAAGAGCTACAGGAAAGTGGATAAGACCATTGTTTCCACGTTATTTTTATTGTTATTTTTTTTTCTGTATCTGGGGTAAGGAGAAAGAAAAAGGGAGAAGCCCACCCAGCCTCCCACCCATCCCAGGTCCATGACGTGGGGCATGCTCCTAAGTCCTGCTCAAGTGGTTTTGATAGTTCAACAGTTCTGAATTATTGCCAATCTCACCATTCCAAACACGATGACATCTCTCCAGAATCCAGTGGCTGACATAGTCCACCTTAGAGTCTCCATTTGCCCAGATTTTCACTGCCAACGCATGGCTGGGGTAGTTGATTGATTTGTTCTGTCCTCCATCCTCTGCCATCACACCAAATGCCCTCTGCAGGCTCCAAAGTCCTGCCATATCCTCCATGTGCACCTGGATATGCTGGCCACTGCTCCGTCTTTTCTATTTCAGTACATGTGTTGAAGAATATTTTGGTAACCAACATTTAGGGTCAGTCATACTGGAAAATTTTTTTGTCAGCTGCTTTAATTGAAACACCCACCATGGTCTCTACGTCACTGCCCTAAAGACGGACACCCTAAAGAAAAAAATAAGAAATGTAAATAATTTTAAAGACGGTAGAGATAGTTATCTGAAGCATGTGTCTGGTGATGAGACGAGGAGGTCTTGGGTAAGTCTGGCTGCACTCCAGAGCACACCCCCATCTTGCATTCAGCAGGTACTTCCAGGTGCTGAGAAGTGTGCCATGCATTAGGCATGTCTGACCCCAGAGGTACAGGATGCAGATGTCCCCAGGGTGGCTTAACCTACTGTACCACAACACCTGCCCCTGGATTTTTAAAAATTATTTATTTATGTATTTATTTATGGGGCAACGGGAAGAGCAAAAATAAAAATAATAATATCCCTACCTGCTGGCCTACTCTCTAGCTGACCAATGGCAAGTTGAGCTGAAATCCAGAAGCTTAGGAACTCAGTCCAAGTCTCCCACATGAAGGCTAAGAAGCCATTGCTTGAACTATCTTGGATACTCCAAGGGTCTGGAACCAGCAGAAAGCTGGAGTGAGGAGCCAGCTTAAAACCTTAAACCCAGGCACTCTGACAAGGAACCATTGGGGTTTTAGTAGGTCTAAAGCCCTCTTGTGCTCAGACTTTGGAACTGTTCTGAAGTGTTTCTAGTTTAGACTGTAGTTTCCTACTTGGACTGTCGGGTTTCTTTACTAAGCTTTAGTTTATGCACTTGTGAAATAAGGATGTTATTAGCATTTTGAGGCTCCATCCAGTGAGGAAGGTGACAGAGAGGTCACCCCAGAGGCTTGAAGGCTGACTTTGTTTTCCTCCTGGGTTTGAGAATGTGGTCTTTGCATTTATCCTAAGAACCAAAAAAAGTCACATATGAATCACCATTTCCCTTAAATGAGAATGTTAGAACTTCTTGTCTGAGTTTTCTTTTGAAGCTATCCTTGGCACTGACTTGCACAAGTATCATTAGTTACTGGAGACTCTGGGGCCCAAAGCTGTAGGATGTGCAGTCTGTCTGTGCTTGGGAAGACCAAGTGACCTCACCTAGGACTGTGCATGAAATTCTAAGGTGATGCCAACTCCACTAAGTCAGGGTCCACACTGTGAGACCCACTGTTGGTGTCGCTGAAGTTCTCCCTCTGGGTGGTTCAGAGGACCAAGTGAGGCCATTCACGCTGGGTTCCATGCACCAGGCCTAACGGACGGGAAATGACTGTTGCACCTTTACCACAGCTGTCGCAACTGCTACCACGACTAGCATTCGGCTGCCACTGCTGCTTGGCAATGCTGCATTACAGAAAATGATAGTGGGCTGTTGACAGCAATGTCCTCTGACTTAATTAAGGAATATAATTACCTCTCTGGGAGAGAGTTTTAATTTTAAAGACATGTGTTTGTAATTGAAGAATACCAGGCAGTATTATAAAGAGAAGGAAAGGGAAGGGAGGGGAGGGGAGGGGAGGGAAGGGGAGGGAAGGGGAGGGGAGAAGAGGGAAGGGGAGGGGAGGGGAGGGAAGGGGAGGGGAGAGGAGGGAAGGGGAGGGGAGAGGAGGAAAGGGGAGGGGAGGGGAGAGGAGGAGAGGGAAGGGAAGACGAGGGGAGGGGAGGGAAGGGAAGGGGAGGGAAGGGGAGGGGAGGGAAGGGAAGATGAGGGGAGGGGAGGGAAGGGAAGACGAGGGGAGGGGAGGGGAGGGAAGGGAAGGGAAGACGAGGGGAGGGGAGGGGAAGAGAAAAGAAAACAAAAGAAAAGAGAAAAGAAAAGAAAATGGTCAGAATAACATAGAACAGGATACTTTGGAGAAGGGAGCAGACCACCCAGGATCTCAGCTGGGTCACTTTCCCACAAGGCTCCTTGCTCTTCAGTGTTCCACATTCTTGCTAAGAGTTTTCAGCATTTCTGCAACGATTTCCACAGGAAAGACAGCATATGAACAGAGTGTGGCGTAGGGAAGTTGCGGCCATTTATATGTATGAGTTCTTTGCAAGTCGGGCATTTATAAGCTAGGCAATGTTTGTAACGTGTTTGTTTATTCAATCATGCAATAGAAGATGCACATATGATTCACTTCAAAAGTGTGCCTTCCAATTTCATGCTGAGAATGATGCAGAAAGTTCAGCGTCATACAATTATAACAAACTAGTAGCAAAGCAGCATTTTGTTTTAAATGGCAGAATTAGCAAGTAGAAAACTAGCTGGAAACCAATCTTCTGAAAACCTTTGACTATAATTTTGATTTGGAGAATTCAGCTTGATGGCTATATGGACTTAATTTTCTGACCTAACCCCAGAGGATATACAAGGAACAGAAATAGCATAATGAACAACAGTTTTAAATACAGACTTCCAGGCTATCTCCACAAAATGAGTCCTGACATGTGCACGAATGTCAACATTGTGTTTTTCCAACTCAATGCTCTGCTATGCCATAAAACTGCAAGAGTTACAAAAATTAGAATTAGCTTAAAACTGTTGAAATCTTTAATTTTTTCCTGCTTAAAAAAATTCCAGAAAACATCAAACTTTTTCTAGAAGTTAAGGAAATTAATGTCATTGACAGAAATACAGTGAATCTAATTAAAAGTCCATGGGCAGCGGCTCATTAGCGTGGTTAGTCAGTAAATGAAATTTCAGCTGCACTGAATTAGACTATGTGTCTTCAGTTATTTTTTCTAAAAAGAATTACAAAATGCCTGCGACTGTTTTCTGTTAGAGGTTCCCCACCCCCCCCACCGTCCCCCCCGCCATTAAGAAAAGATATTTAAGACCTCTTTGTCATGAGGAAAGAAATGGTCATTTGGGGACAGATTTCCTTAAATGTCTGTATGTTAAGCTTGAGTAGGTGAAACAAAAGCCATTTTTCCCCATGAGAAAAAGGCTTTCATTTCTCTACTAAGCTACTCAGTTTGACATGTTTCTTTTGTCAAGTATTTTCATTTTTTTTAACCATTTGTGCCTCTTGATCAGATTTCTCTAGAAAAAAAGTCCAGACCAGACTGAGCCAAGTTCTAGCAACAGATATTGAGGGTAAGTTGGGACATTTATCTGTAGTTGCTAAACTGCGACACCTGTTTCTCTTCTCATGTTTCTATCTTTGTCACTAGAAAGTTCATGAGTGATTTAAATACCCAACAAGAGTCTAAATCCTGATATTTCAGAAGCGTTCATAAGCAAGATACGGTAATTGGGCAGCTACTGCAGGCTATGTCCTACCTGCCACCTACCCCAGTGTTTAAAAATGTTTTACATCATACAAAAAGTTTAAACCATAGGTTCACAGCTTCCTGCATATACCCTGAATGCATGGTTCATCCAAGATTCCAGCGATCGGGTGTCCTCAGGTTCCCACAGCAGTTTCTCAGTTAGAGGCTTTATTGTCCCCAGGGGATATTGCAGTGTGTGGCGACAGATTCTGGTTATTGTAACTCACAGTTGGATTGGGGTGGGAACTGACATCTGCCAGCTATGACGTTCAACATCCCATGCAACAAAGAATGCCCTGGCCTACATGTCCATAGCTGCAAAATCCTGCCCAGTCAGCACTGCACACTTGCAGGACACACTTCTGCTCCAGCTTCCAGCTGACGCACACGGGAGGTAATGACTAATGACCCAAATATTTGGGACCCTATCACCCACGTGAGGTACCTGGAAGGAATTGCTGCCTCTTGGCTTCAGCCTCGAATCACCTTGGTTGTTGCAGTTATTTGTGCAATGATCAAGCACAAGGAAAAAGACACTCTCTCTCTCTTTTCATCTTTTTCTGCTCCTCCTCTTCCTTCTCTTCCTTCTCCTCCTTCTCTTCCTGCTCCTCCTCCTTCTTCTTCTCTTTCCCACTCCCGCCCCATCCCTCTGCCTTTCTAGCAAATCAATCCAAATTGCAGAAACAAAGTCCAAGCACCAAGTCACTTACATTAAGGAGACAAACGTGAGTACTTTGGGAGTGTGACTTCTTTCATGAGGACAGTGGATTGCTATCGTGGCAGCTACTTCAGGGGAGAGTGAGAAGGAGTAAAAGCAGAACCAGAATTCCCTACCTAGTTCAACATCAACAGACCAATCCCATGGCTTGGACTGCAAGAGGAAATAAATTTTCTTGTCTGTCACCATATTATTTTTTGCTATAAAGACCTAGAATTCAGTACCACTCTATTGCTACAAGATTTGAAGTAAGTCTGATTCCTAGAACTTTGAAGGAGTAGGTAGATATCTGAATCAACAACTGAAATGCTCTGATAAAATAAAAAGCTGAATTAGCACTGTACAATCAAACAATAAAGCTTTCGAAACATCTCATTACCAGAGTAATTTCATTGTTTACTTCCTTCCACATTTACACTCTATATATGCTTGCATTTGTCATGATTCTGCATTAGTTTGTCCCAGGTTGGCCTCCCAAATGTACTCTCCACACTTCTGTCTTCCCCAGGGCACCAGCTATATTTTCTGCAGGCTCTGGCTTCTGACAAATGTCATCTAATGGGAGGCAATGGTAAGAAATCAAAGAATGGCAGAATGCTGAGTATTTGTCTCACCCTCCCTCCTTGCTGTGTCAGATGATGATAACCATGTTCTTATCTGTAAGCAAAATTCCTTGGAAACAATACCTCTCCCAAGATCTGATAGTCCCCCTGCCCCGTGTTCCTACTCTCTGGGTCCTTCACTATATCCTGTGATACTGTTCAATCTACTTTCCCTGTATCCTACTATGGAAGTGTTCCCAGGGCAGATTGTTTCCTGCTGGAACCCTGAGTGATGCCGACCATAGCCATGGATTTATAAACATGATGCTTTCTACCACCGGTCTAGCTATTATTTCTTAAATTAATCTCCTTTCAATGTTACATCAGGCTGCCAACTTCGACAATCATATCATTCCTTGAAGATTATGAGGAACCTTTACAACACATGAATTCACATAATAAGTGTTCAGTAAATGGTGAATGATATTATTATCAATATCATACTAGGAAAACTAAAAGCAGCTATATAATTTAGAGGGAGGAAGATTTTAAAGTAACGTGGATGAACTTTTCAATCATCACAAGGTTTCTCAATGAAATAGCCAGCCTTCCAAGTATGATTTACGAAGTGGTTTCATTTTGTGATCTCATAAATGCTCACAGCGATCCCACAAGGTTGGTATATTGTTAGTCTCTTGTTCATGTATGTCAACTGAGACTCAGAGAACATGTATATTGGCCATTGGCAGAGTTAATGTGTGTGTCGTAGTCAGCACTAAAATCTTACTCTAGGGATCTGCCCTCAGTATCTATCTGGAACCCACACTGGGTAGTTGACGAAGATCTGAGGAGAGAAATGGGTTGTCTGGTACATTAGAGTTGGATGGTACTCACTTTGATTGCCTACCCTAACCTATCCATGTGGATTAATTAGTTGTGCCTCTGATTTTGTATTGCCATATTATAATGTCATGCTTTGCAAAAAAAAAAGGGGGGGGATAGGATGGAGATAGAGTACCACTACACTAGATAATCAAGCATGTGATGGCTCAGGCTGCAAAGGAACAAGGCACTGAGGAGAAGTATGTGATAGAATCATTAGGAAATGGATACATCTTAAATATTTGACTGCTGCTAAGAGCCACCTGGGAGCGAATGAGTAATCCAGGGCAAACAAGCCAGCAGAGAGTGGAAGTGAGTAAAAGAGTAATCCACGACCTCCTTTCATCTTGAGTGTTTCCAAACAATAGTATAGAAGAGCTTCCTAAGTAATCAAGCGGAATTGATTGAGTGGGTTTTCCATACTGGATGATCCAGTGTCTGCGTTTCCAAATTCTACCAGGAATCTCAGACATCATGGTGCATGGAATGAAATTTACATTTGGTAACTTAAGTACTGAAGAGGTCAGGAACTAAGTAAACACAGGGTTACGTGCTGGTCAAGCTAATATTTAATTTTGTTAATATAAATAATATATTAAACAAGGGAGCAACCTGGATTTCATCCAAACCACTCTACTATAAGTGCTTTTCTAAAACTTACCAATGGTATTTACTTCTATAAATAGCAGTCATAATTGGAATAGTTTTCTAGATACATCAGTTTATATCTTATGACAAATACCCCTTTAAAGATCCTTATCATTGCGAGCATTTTGGAGGAAACTTTGAGTTAGACAGTTGAGAAGTGCTGTCTGATCAGCCCCAGTGTGCTACAGAAGAAAGAATGCAAGCATAGCGCTGATGCGGCCCTTGAAGGAGCAGAGTTGAGAAGGTGGAGATTGGATGGAGTGGGTGCGGAAGGCTGCTGATGGAGATGAGGACAAGCGGGATTCTGGAAAAGGCTGGAGAACCTATGTATTCACGTGTAACTGGCATCCTCCCTCCTAAGTGTGAGAAGACTGTAGAGGCATAGAATCAGGCCAAAAAGCACAGAGGATACATTGTTCAGAGTAGGAAACGCATGGCTGCAAGTGCTGTCACTCCCACCTAGCAGTTAAAAACCCTTGAGTGGGCCCGGCGCAATAGCATAGTGGTTAAAGTCCTCGCCTTGCACGCACTGGGATCCCATGTGGGTACTGGTTCTACTCCCGGCAGCCCTGCTTCCCATCCAGCTCCCTGCCTGTGACCTGGGAAAGCAGTCAAAGACAGCCTAAAGCCTTGGGACCCTGCACCCGCATGGGAGACCCAGAACAGCTCCTGGCTCCTGACTCCTGGCTTTTGACTGGCTCAGCTCTGGCAGTTGTGCTCACTTAGGGAGTGAACCATCGGACGGAAGATCTTCCTTTCTGTCTCTCCTCCTCTGTATATCCACCTTTCCAATATATATATTAAAAAAAGGTAAACACCCTTGAGCAAGTTTCTCCTTTACACAGCAACAGAAATAATCTCTTCCTCATTAAAAACTCAACAAGAGAATATGAGGGAAAAAACAAATATAATGCACAACAAACAGAAAATATACATTTTAACTTTACTTTTAATTTAATTTGAAAGGCAGAGAGACGTGTAGCGTGTAAGAGAGAGATCTTCCGCCAGCTGGTTCACTTCTCTCATATCTGCAGCAACTGGAATGGGGCAGGCTGAAGTAAGGAGCCCAGAGCTTCATCTGAGTCTTCCACATGGCTGGCAGGCACTCAAGTACTTGAACAATCACCTGAAGCCTCCAAGTGCATTATCAATGCTGGATCTGAAGTAGACAAGCCAGAACTCAAGCCAAGCACACTAGGGTGGGAATTGGGCATCCCAAGTGGTGACTAAATTGCTGTGCCAAACACGTGGCACAAGGGAACATACTGTTTTCCTAATGGGTAGTTATTGTTCTCCTCTAAATGCAAAGGCAAAGGTCATGACAGGTGTGGGACTAAACCAAGCTGGGTCAGAACAACCACCGGCATGCATGCGATCTGTGGTTGGGAACGGGCCTGGTTGGGGAGCTAAGGGGACACTCTAGCTGGGTTGTGGTTCACACTGTGTGTGCGGGGGCCAGAGTGGGAGCTGCATTCTGGTCTGGATATGGCTGCAGTGTCCCTTAGCACAAGTGTGGACTGCAGCTGGGAGCGCCGGACTGGGCTTGTGAGAGCCAGGGTAGGTGTAAGATGGGCTAGGCTAGGTTTTTGCTCCTGCTGAGCCAGGTGTGAGCTATGTCTGGGAGACCAGGCTTGGCTGGGCTGTAACATTCAACAATAAAAACCAGAATGGATTGAAGGCCAGCCAGGACAGGCCACTGCTCCTGCTCGGACAGGAGATGGATTGAGTGGGGCTGGCCCATGGACCCACCCATGTGCATGAGATCTGGCACTGGAAAGGTTCTGATGGAGGAGCTTGAGAAACTCCTCTGTTGGGACACAGTCCCTGCAGGTGAACACAAGAACCACAGTAGGGAGCAGCCCAGACCAGCTCATGGAACGGTACCCTGGAGCATACATTTGGCCCGGATCAGGGGCAAGCCAAGCAGGGCTAGTCCACCTCACCCACTGGCAAATCCAAGCACAAGAATGAAATGTGTATCAGGCCAGGTTCAGCCGCAACACATGCCAGTATACATGAGGGCTGGGACTGGGTACTGGCTTGGCTGGGCTGGGATAGGCTGTAGCCCCCACCAGTGTGAGCTGGAATAGGGGTTGGGCTGGTCCCAGCCAGGCTACAGCACCCACTGGCAAAAGCTGAGGTGAGGTACGCCTTGCCAGACTGGGGCGCAGCATCCAACCACCACACATGAGACCCAATGGGGAAGGGGGGAAAGCCAGTAGAGCTCTGCATGCAGCTCCCCTGCTGAACCACCACTTCCACTGCAAAGCATGAGTTGGGATGGGGACAGATGAGACTGGGCAGGGCCACAATACCTGTTGGCCTCATGTGAGCTGGATCAGGGAAAAGACAGGTTGGATTAACTGTTCCTATACTGCATCCATACATAAGTCAGAGTGAGTGTGGGTTGGTTGGGCTTTGCTGCAGCATCAGCTGGCAGATGCTGGCATAGAAGACAAATTCTGTCAAGTTAAGCTGCAGAACCACCTGAAGAGTGCAAGATCCAACAGTAGGAGAGTGGGCCCAGTAGGAAAACAGAGGGCAATGCGCATTGACATGTATGAGAGCTGAAGGGAATGTGGAGCAGACATTACCAGTCTGCTGTACGTACTGGCAAGCACAGGAACCAGGGCAGGGAGCAGGCCTGGTAAGGGTTATTACAGGTCACTTCCAACTCAGCTGCAGCTCCCACTGGTTTGTGTGAGGGCAGAGTGGGTGGCGAGCAGGATTAGGCTGGGCTGCAACACCCATTGGTTTGTGTAGAAGACAGGGCTGGAGATAGAATCTATCCAGCAATTGCAACCACCAGCATATGCATAGGCTCATTGGGGTGACAGTCTGTGCCAGACTCTATACTGACAAGCACACACAAGAATCAGGTCTGGGATCACCTCAGAGCAAGTTTCTTTGGGGATCTCCAACTGAGCTGCTGAACTCAGAACCCCAACTATGCAGAGAATTGCAGGTTCCATGGTCTGAGCATGGAGTGCATGTGGCTCAGACGGAGCAGTGGACAGCATATCCAAGTGCACATGGAGAATATGACAGTACATAGTAACCTACAGAGAACACTGGGTACCATGACAGAGGACAGAACAAATTGATCAATACCCCAGCCAAGCATTCGCAGTGAACATCTGGACAAACACTCAAAGGTGGACTGTATCAGCCAATGGATTCTGGAGAGATGTCATCATGCTTGGAATGAATGGTGAAATTGGCAGCAATTCAGAACTGTTGAACTATCAAAACCACTTGAACAGTGGCCTCAGAGCATGCCCCACATCAGGGACCCTGGGGTGGTTGGGAGGTTGGGGGTGGCTTCTCCCTTTGTCTCCCCCCAGATACAAGAAGGAAAAAAGAGAATGTAAACAATGGTCTTAAAAATAGATAAATAAATGTCTCAAACACAGCTAATGAAAACGTGATACAGTCTTAGAATTTTTCTTTTGTCCCAACTGACGTCCTACACAAAATTAACCCTTAGTGTTCGGAAAACAGAATGTGGCTTATTTTGAGTCACATATCCCTCTCTTCAAGTCTCCATATCTTCTATGTATGCCTTTGTTTCCTCCTCTGTGAAGTAGGAGTATTGAAGATCTGGTGGGGCTATATGGTAAGAATCTGTGAGAGTACATACAGAGTGTTAATAAACAGCAATCATTGTTACGTTACTTTCTCTGCAGAGCTCTTGACTATGTTAATCATCCTGTCCTCCCATTCACCTCAACTTCAAGATACTTCCTGAGTCCTTTTTTCAGCACTAAAAGAAATCTTCCCAGAAATACAATGCTCTCTAGCACCCAGCTAGAACAACTAACATACACATTGTGTCTCAATCTTTAGAAAATACAGTCAAATCTATGGTTGTGATTTAACCTCATAGCAGGCCCACGAAGCAGAATTAGTGCCACTTTACAGATGTTAGTGTCCGTTTAGAACAACAAATGTTGACAATCACTCACTCGGGAAGCGGCAGGAAGCTGGGATTCCCGCCCAGCCCTTCTGTCAGCACAGCTCTCATCCTTTCAGCTCTCCAGTGTCCAACGGCTGCCTCCACCAATCAGAGCAAGCGAAATGTTCTTTGGCATCTGTGTGATCCCCGAGACGCAACCACAACGAAACCAAGAAAAGGCTATAATTTCTCACCTCATAAGTCTATTAATCAATAAGAAATCAAATATTCAATCACAAAATCTGCATCAAATAATCACATTCAAGAGCAATTGTGAGTTTCTGAGAACGTAGACTTTGAGGGTCTGTTGGCATCCACTCTTAAATCATCCATGCAGTTGGAACTTTTGGCTAAGCTTGTGAGCATCTCTCAGCCAGTGTGTGGCTGCTGTCAACTCAACCAGTACTTCTGCAAAGGCACAGACCATACCCAGCCAACACTGCACATTTGCATAATAGTTAAATAATGCAGAGAACAGTCCATGAAAAGGACCACCAAGAAAAGAAACAAGTCTCCTAGGAATTTTGAATTTTGTCAAATGCCAATCTGGGATGACCACAATTGGAACATAACTGCACGTCCAGCCCTATCCTAGGTTCTTCATGCACATCCATTTAATCCTAAGAGCCTCAGGAAAAACATAAATTACTTCTTTCCACATAGAAAGCAGACATATCAAGGTCAGAAACCTCCTCAGCGGACTGTAGCTACTGAGGAGAGGGGCCAAGCCTTGAAGTCAAGTGTTTCCCACTTCGACTGGTGTGCAGTTTCTACTGTTCTACAAATTCTATGTCTGAGCCTTTTGCTGGCCTTCATAGGACTTCATGCGTGTGTGGAAATCAGAGGTCCGCTAAGAGGTTCATCAGCCTCCTTTAAAACCCAGTCTCTCCCGATCCTTATCTTTCCTGCCCCCACTGGCATCTCTAACCTGGAAGGGTTTCTCTTTTTCCATTACACCTGTCCAAATCCTGCACATCCTTCAAGACCCAGCTCAGGTCTCACCGCCGCAGCAAGCCTACCTCATCCACTTTCAGTCAGTATCTTTTATCCTTGACCTTGTATGCATGCCTTAGCTGGAACCATATACTTCACCAGTTAACCTTACACTGTGACTGACTTCTTACCTTTCAGATGATGAAGTATCTGATGGAGTGCAGTTCTAGCCCTGGGTAGCCACTGACACTGGGACCTTGAGTAAGCAACTTACATTCGCTATATCATGATTTTATTATCTTCAATTAAATATTTCTCAAATTTCTTTTGAGTTTTAATAACATTATTTTCATGGCCGTCTTAATTCTGCACTAAGACCTCAAGTGATTCTCAAATGCTTGTATTTTTGCTTTTTCCATGCAATATCAGATCAAGAGAAAGTACCAGGTAAACATTTGTTTGAAATTATAACAAAAATAGACAGCATGTAATAATATGCAGAGTGGGATATGAGTCACATAATATAAATATTAAATTTCTACATGAGCAATCAACAAAATGGGATAAAGCTATTTGATCCATAATGAAAAGTCAAATGAAAGTAGTTCCCTCATTATAAAGTAAAAAAAAAAAATAACCATTTTCAATGAATAAGGCAAAAGTGGCCACTGACAGAGAATGCATAACAAAAGAATATCCATATATTTGGGTTGTAGCTCATACAGATAAGAACCCGTGTTGTTATTTATGGGAGAAGAAAGCCAAACCGCTCCAAACATACCAGAGATTTACCACAGCTTAAAAAATGCTGAGATGGGGCCCGGTGGCGTGGCCTAGCGGCTAAAGTCCTCGCCTTGAAAGCCCCGGGATCCCATATGGGCGCCGGTTCTAATCCCAGCAGCTCCACTTCCCATCCAGCTCCCTGCTTGTGGCCTGGGAAAGCAGTTGAGGACAGCCCAATGCATTGGGACCCTGCACCCGCGTGGGAGACCCGGAGGAGGTTCCTGGTTCCCGGCATCGGATCGGCGCGCACCGGCCTGTTGCGGCTCACTTGGGGAGTGAAACATCGGATGGAAGATCTTCCTCTCTGTCTCTCCTCTGTGTATATCTGGCTGTAATAAAAAAACAAATAAATCTTTAAAAAAAATGCTGAGATGATGTGTTAACATGCAAAATGTCTCTCTCTAGCTAGTTTCTACATCAATGTCTTTGGAGTAAAAAGTGATAGAAATTGTATAGCAAAAAAAAGAAAAGAAAAAGGAACAAGTGGCCAACACAGTGACATGCTGGGCTAATCCTCTCCCTGCAGGCCAGGATCCCATATGAGCACTGGTTCATGTCCTGGATGCTCCACTTCCCATCCAGCTCCCTGCTGTGGCCTGGGAAAGCAGTCCAGGATAGACGCCAAATCCTTGGGCGTCTGTTTCCGTATGGGAAACCTGGAGGAAGCTTCTGGCTCCTGGCTTTGGATCAACTCAGCTCTGGCTGTTGTGGCTATCCAAGGAGTGAACCAGTAGTTGGAAGACCTCTCTCTGTGTCTGTCCTTCTCTCTCTGTTAAATACGCTTTTCAAATAAAAACAAGTAAATATATATTTTTAAAATGCAACAATATATAGGTAATTAGGACTCAAGCCTTATTTGAAAGAAAGCACCAATTTCTGGTGCCAACTCTCAAAACAGTAGATAAGATTGGATTCATTCATGCTTTGGGCTCCTTCTGGAATTATTCATAGTGACCGTTCACTAGTGACCGTCTCTTTTTTTCTTCCTGATCAGTAACTGCTTTCAAACAGTAATTAAGGATGGATATATTATTCTGATAAGGAAAATGATGAGAAATTAAACTCTGGGACATGCAGGTGAATACTAGTACATTATAGCACCTGAAAATCATCTTGCATTTTAGTTTGTAGGAATTATTTACAGAATGTGCAAAAAATTAAGGACAACAGATTATAAACCCAGTTCATCTGAGTTTTCTCTACTTTACATCCAACAAGAACATTCTCCAAACAACTAATTATGGTAGTGAAAACAAGGCAATATTTTCTAAAGCACTCCTTTCTGAGTGTAACATCTTCATTTATAATCTTAGGAGTTTAAAAGTTAATAGTCCTTAATTTATAATCTACATAGATCTTTAGTCATAAATATCCTATAAAGACATTGTAAAGTTGTGTTCCTTGTCATCTCTTGTTTAGTGAAATACAATTTACATACCATGAAACTCAACCTGTTAAAGACTGTTTTGTGTAGCAGTTAAGATATGGTTTGGTGGGCTAATATGTAGCATAGCAAGTAAAACCGCTACCGGCAGCACCAGCATCCCAAATGGACACCAGTTGGAGCCCTGGCTGCTCCAATTCTCATCCAGTTTCCTGATTATACCCTGGGAAAGCAGTGAAGAACGGCCCAAGTCCAAGGATCCTGCACCCACATGGGAGACCTGAGAGAAGTTCCTGGCTCCTGGCTCCTGGCTTGGTGAGGCAGAAGAGGGAATATTTAAAATAGAACCCAAGTCTTTTTGAAACATTTCAGTGATACAAAAAAAATTGAAAGAAGGAAAAATAAAAGTAAATCTATGTTTTTAAAAAAGATCTTTGTTTGGAAGGCAGTGCCAGAGACAGAATGACAGAGAGAGAAAGAGACAGAAAGAGAGAGAGAGAGAGATTTTCATCCATGTCTCATTCCCCAAATGGTTGTGATGGGCCAGGCAGAAGCAAGGAGCCAGGAGCCAGGAACTTCTCTCAGGTCTCCCATGTGGGTGCAGGATCCTTGGACTTGGGCCGTTCTCTATGTTCTGTGGTATCTGGAGGGGCTAGGCTGTGGCAACGGCTGGGGACAGGATGGAGGATCACTGGGGGTTGCCCCAACTAGGCCTCAGTACCTGCCAGTATGCACAAGGACAGGTCTGTGGCTGTTGGCTGGCTGGAGTGGGCTGTAGCACCTGTTAGTTCACGTGAGGTGTGTGACTGGGGCAGAACCGACTAGGCAGCTTGCATCCAACAGTATGTGCATTGGCTGGTGCAGGTGACAAACCAAACCTAACCCTGCACTGGCTGACACACACTAGATTCAAGTCTAAAGTTACCACAGATGAGGTTTCTTGGAAGACTCCCCAACTAGAACACTAGACTCAGATCCCAGGCACAGGGAAAACCACCCTTGGAGTGCATATATAGGAAGTTGGTCTCCTCAGCTGATGATGCCTGTACAATGGATGGCATGCCCAGATGCACACAGGGGACATGATGGCCAACTCATCTAGACCAGCAAGGGACATCAACTGCTTTGTTGGAGATGGAAAGCAAAACAGGATGGACATTTCTCCTGGCCAAACTTTGGGTCTGTGAATGTACTAGAGTGGACTTTGTCAATGAGTAGGCCTTGGAAAGATTTTCTCAACCCTGAAGCAATGAAATTAACAAATTCTCAGAACTGTCAAAATCACTCAAGTAATATCCTCATAGCATTCTTCCGCACATTGGGATCTCTAAGGTGTCATCAAATGACCTTCCCCCATCACAGGGTGCTGATGTAGTTTGACAATAAGGAGCAGGCCCCTCCCCACTCTCCGCTGTGGACACAGGAGAAGCAAGAACTAATTAGACATGTGTCTCACCCACCTTCTTCCATACGTGATCCCCCCACTCCAATCAGAGACCTACATGGACATCATTCCCTTCAATTAGCTAAAGAATATTAAAAATAAAATTTTAAACTAAAAAAATCTGCTTGGAATATGGACAACTCAAGTGCCTGGGCTTGAGTTCCTGCTCTGCTTCCAATTCGTTTCACTGCTAATTCATCCCTGGGCACATAATGAGTTTTCATCATCCACATGAGAAACTTAGATTGAGTTATAGACTCCTCATAGCCATAGGTATTGTGGGGTTAAGGAGGGAATCAGGAACAAAGAGTTCTACTGTTTCTATTTGTTTCTATGTTCCTCTTTATTGCGAATAAATAAATATTTTGAATAAAATGCACAATTAATGATCTTGAGTATGTTGACCAAATTGGTGTGCCGCAGGTTAACTGCTAACCTTCCAAAATATGCATTTATTTGCAACCTGTGTGGTCTTACTTTGTAAAAGAGCACTGTGGATGTCTTTAATAGTCATAAGCTAATAGTATCCTGGATTAATCAGTGGCCCCAAATCCAATGACAAATGTTTTTATAAGAGAATAAAACACACAGGGGAACATCACAGAGGAAAATGCAATGTGAATGTGAAGGTAGAGATTGGAATAACACTTTATAAGCCAAGAAGGGCCAGCAGTTTCCAGGGCACATTAGAAGCCAGAGCACATGGGGTGAATGGACCCCTCCTCAGAGCCTGCACAGAATGAACCCACCTTCTCAGAATCTTGATGTCAGACGACTTGGCTCCAGTACCATGAGAGACTAAATGTCTACTGCTTTAAGTCAACAAGGTGATGGTTAGTAGCAACTAACTTATCTGCCTCTTAGCAACTATTCATCTACCTTCTGACTCCACAGATTTGCTTAATTCTGAACACTTCATGTAAACAGAAGCATAACTCTGTGGCCATTCATGTCTGGCTGCATGGACTTAGCATAATGCTTTCAACGCTCATCCATGAGATCATATGTAACATTAATGTGGTCAGTTCTGTGGACATACCATATGTTGTCCACACACTCTTCAGTTGATGGACCTTCATGTTGTTTCTCACATTTTTGGCTACTATGAGTAGTGTTGCAATGATCATTCATCATTCGTGCACAACTTTTTGACACACGTGTTACCAGCTCTCTGGGGCATATAAACATACCCCCCAATTCTCTTGCTTACAAATACATTCATTAAATTTTGATATTCTTGTTTGCCATAAAAATTCATATTGTCTCCTTATAATCATTTTGTTTTTTAAGATTGAGAATGTTATTTTCTCTTTCATCCTTATTTCAGTCATCTGAATCTTCTCCATTTTCAGTCAGCCTAACTTACAAACTTTATCTTTCAAAAAACCAACATCTGACATTATTTTCTTTGCTATTTTTCTGTTTTGTATTACACTATTTCCATGCTAAACTTTTATTTCCTTTCTTAGACTTACACTGGCTTTAGTTTTCCTTTCTTTATCTAGCTAATTTCATAAGGCAGAAAGTCAGGTTATTGATTTGGGGTCATTATTCCTCACTAATGTAAGCATTTACAGCAATATATTTCCTCTCTAAGCTCTGCTTTATCTTAATCCCATAAATCCAGCTATGTTGTAGTTCTTTTTTTAATCTCATTTTCTAGTTTCCATTGTCACTTATCTTTTTTTATTTATTTATTTCTATTGCAAAATCAGATATACAGAGAGGAAAATCTTCCATTCAATGATTCACTCACCAAGTGACCGCAACGGCTAGAGCTGAACCGATCTGAAGCCAGGAGCCAGGAGCCAGGAGCTTTTTCCAGGTCTCCCACATGGGTGCAGGGTCCCAAGGCTTTGGGCCGTCCTTGACTGCTTTTCCAGACCACAAACAGGGAGCTGGATGGGCAGTGGGGCCGCCAGGATTAGAACCAAAGTCCATATGGCATCCCACCGGGTGCATGGCAAGGACTCTAGCCAGTAGGCCACTGTGCCAGGCCCCATTGTCACTTATCTTTTCAGGTACTGAAAATCTGAGAGAGTATTGCTTGGCCTCCACATCCTTCTGAATTTTTCAAAATTCCATGTTATTTATTCCTGTTTATTCCATTACACTCAGAAAACATACCTTCTACAATTTCAGTCCTTTAAAATTTGTCAATATTTGGGGACCAAACACTGGCATTCCCTAATGGGGCCTACTCCAGTTCCAATCCAGTTCCTTTCTACACCCTGAAAAAAAAAAAAAAAACCGGAAAATATATGCACTAAACTCAAGCATTTGGGCCTATGAAGCCACATGAGAAATATAGAAGAAACTCCTGGCTCCCGGCTTTGGTCTGGTTCAATACTGGAAGTGTACCTGAGACTGGAAGAGTCTTCTCTCTCTACCTCATTTTTCTCTTTCTGTAACCCTATCTACCAAATAAGAGAGTAAATCTTCAAAAATGTTGTTAATATTTGTTTCACAACCTAACATATGATGTGTCTTAGATAATATTTCATAAATTTTGATGGGAGTATTCTACGGTGTTAGGCTTGGATGACTGATGGTGTTGGTCGAGGTTTCTGTTTCCTGTCGATCTTGCCCAGTTTCAACCCATTCGCACTGTTGAATTGTTTCTTTCTCCCTTAAATTCTATCACTTTGCTTTTTGTTTTCTTTTGTATTTCTCTATTCTACTTCAACATTTTTGTACTAAATATTTTGTTTGATTTTCAAGGCTACTGCATAGCAGGAAAGACAGGAATGAAAGCAGGGCAAGTCAAAATTCCACAGAACGATATGCAGCCCTACTTCTTGAGCATTTCATGAAATAGTGTCAGTCTGTAGTTAATTACGAGAGTTTTCAAAAGAATGAAATGAGTTTAACAACTTTTGCCAGTGATCTGTGTCATGACTTTTAGAGAGGAATGAGTTTTCAGAGGTTTTTGTTTGTCATTACACTGATGTAAGCTGTTATCTGTTTTGATCCTAAAAAGAGCTTCTTTAAAAAAAAATTATTTTCAGTTGAACATATATTCTCACAAGATGCATCATTTTCACAAATTAATCTCATAATACTCAACTATTAACAGACATGCAAAACTGCTATACATGCTAAACATGCAAAACTTGGCCCATAAGCTTACAATCGTACCCATACTATCAACACTTGCACTTCTCTGTAATTTTCTAACTTCATCCTGCTTCAATTTCATGGTATAATTTTTTTCTTCTAAATGCTCTAATCTTTTATATAAATATATTTTTCCATAGATTCCACGTCATAAAAGGGTTAAAGAAAGAATGCAGACACTCCCACTAGGAACCGGTCCTTTTATTTCTCTAAATTGTACCTCAAGTTACTTGTGACTAAAACAGTGGAGCTACTCATTCCATGGCTTCAACCCCTCTCCAAGTTAAATCTGTAGATTACCCCAGCTCTGGGACAGAAAGCAGGAGAGAGGCCACTTCACTGAGATACTGCTTTTAGATCTGTCCCAACTAGATCACCTTAGACCTACAACACAGACCACGTTCAATCACTTATAAACAGAAACATGGAACCCAAATATTTCTGCTAAACTTCAAGTTCAGATCACCTTTTGTACCATTCTAATATTTATGTGTTTTATTTCAGACTAACAATTAAAAACACTACTTGTAGAGGAAGTGGCACTGATGGATTTTAATCTGCCACACTTGGCCCTGCTCAGTCCCAGTTCTGCCCGTGACACCACTGCCTGTCACGCTAATCCCAAACAAGAATCACTTACACTAAACTGTTCTCCTAATCACTTACTGGCCCCTTAGTTATGCCCTGCAATATTCATCAAGCATTTACATTCTCTAGCCCAGTAGATGTCTCTAAAATCAAGTCTGAATCAACCTGAGGCCTGATGTCTTTCCCACAGATGACTAGATAATTCCTCCACACCTTCGCTCAGTCTTATTTTTTCTCTTCTTCCTTAAAGGAATTAACAACTCTGTCCCACTAAATCTTCCAATGTGTATTTATTTCCTTCTCTTCCATTTCTTGTTTCCACTAGCTATACTCTTTTTTCCATTTATCCTATCTAACCGCTGGCCCCTTCCCTTCTCTGCCTTCAAACTAATTCAGCTCTCTCCAGCAAATACAGATAATTCATACATACACACCCACACACATATACACATACATAAATACCTCCTCCCACTCTTCTTTCAACAATTTCTGAAATAGACTAAATTCCCTTCTTTGTTCCTACACACTAATCTTTTACAATTTGGCTTGTGTCTTCAGCTGTTTTTTATTTTATATTTGTTCACTTTATGGACCAGTAATCAGAATGAGATGCCCCATCCACTGGCTTACTCTCCAAATGGCCACAGCAGCCAAGGCTGGGACGGGACCAAAACAGAAGCAGCCAGAACTCAGGTGCTTGAGCCATCACTGCCACCTCCGGCTCCACAGTCAAAAGCAGAGTTGGGAATCCAAGCTAAACACTCGAGTGTAGAAGGAAGGTTTCTTATCCAGCAGGGTACACATCTGCTCCCTCCCCTATTTTATTGGCACTGCATATTCATGTGTCAAAATTATCTGCTAATCACAAAATCCAATTCTGTCTACTTTTTTACTCTTCTCTTTTGTTCCACTTTTATATCTAAGCAATTACCAGTTCTTACATGTTTTCTCTTCAACATTTCTAGTGTTTGTTTTCTCCTTGTTTGCACCACAGCTACCCAACAACCAGTCAAATGTACACTATCCTCTCCAACACAGAATGTGCTTTACCTGTTTCTAATTACTAAAACGCTACACATTCTTTTTTTTTTATTTTTTTTTTTTAAAGATTTATTCATTTTATTACAGCCAGATATATACAGAGGAGAGACAGAGAGGAAGATCTTCCGTCCGATGATTCACTCCCCAAGTGAGCCGCAACGGGCCGATGCGCGCCGATCCGAAGCCGGGAACCTGGAACCTCTTCCGGGTCTCCCACGCGGGTATCGCTACACATTCTTTAAAGTCTTTGAAGAATGTCAACAGACAGAAGATCAGGACTATGTCATCCTCATTTCGGATTCCTCATAGCATCTATTACAACTACCACAAGTATCTCATACATGCAGTATTTAATCAAGGTCTCTAGACAGATGAACAAATCAAGAGTAACCTTGGAAATACAATTCTTAACAAGGAAAAGCTGGCATAGCATTACGAATTTGTTGTGGGACATCCACATAATGTGCAAAGGTTGTGCAGCTTGTTGAGTCACACGGGTACCAACATCTGCCTAGGCTATCACTCTTGTGACTAGAACATTGTTTTATGCATATGTGGCCTTGTTCAAAGAAGACTTCTGCTTTAAAACACTCTTTAAAAATTCCAAATAACACGGGCCCGGCGGCGTGGCCTAGCGGCTAAAGTCCTCGCCTTGAAAGCCCCGGGATCCCATATGGGCGCTGGTTCTAATCCCGGCAGCTCCACTTCCCATCCAGCTCCCTGCTTGTGGCCTGGGAAAGCAGTTGAGGACGGCCCAATGCATTGGGACCCTGCACCCGCGTGGGAGACCTGGAAGAGGTTCCTGGTTCCCGGCATCGGATCGGCGCGCACCGGCCCGTTGCGGCTCACTTGGGGAGTAAATCATCGGACGGAAGATCTTCCTCTCTGTCTCTCCTCCTCTGTGTATATCTGGCTGTAATAAAATGAATAAATATTAAAAAAAAATTCCAAATAACACAAAAGATAAGCTTTTTGCTAACACCACATTGAAGTGGTGACTAACTAGCCTAGCACAGAAGCGTAAACAGATGAAATAATTACAACTGAGCATTGGTTACAACATGGAAAAAGACATCTATTGTTTCTGTAGACCATTGCTGTGTTGGCAACTGACTTGCCTCATGACTATTCTGTAAAGCAGAACAAAAGTGGCAAAAACATTGAAATTGGCACTATGGCAGATCTTGTGGATAAACAAGTTTATAAAATCTAGTTTTGCAAGCCTGCGGATAGTTTGATTTAAAAAAAAAAAATGAGGTGGTCCTTAACTAAAAACATCTTTTTGTTATTGAGGACTGTTTTGTTTTTTTTTTTATGTTTTGACAATGAAATATTCAGTGCCCAAAATAGCATAATGAAAAAAAGTGGACATTTTTAAGGCATTTACATTCAAAATATTCTATAATTATGATGTTTTAGCTGTCATGTAACTCCCTACAGGACAAATAATTAGGAGCCATCATTGTATCATATAACTATTATAATATCTCTGATGGAAAATTATGCAAAACTTGTTTAGCCTTCCTGCCTGCCTGCCTGCCTGTCTTCCTGCCTGCCTGCCTGCCTGCCTTTCTTTCTTACTTTTCCTGGGAGAGGAAGAGAGATGGCCTAGGCCACAAGAAGGGGCCAGCCCGGCTGGACAGTGCCTGGAGCCTAGGTGCCTGAGATACGCATAGACAGGTGTTGCGCAGAAGCGTTTCTGCCTCTGCCCTTCCAAGTCCCAGAGGTTGGTTACCTGAACCTCCCAGGAACCCCTGCCTTTTTCAGATTTGCTCTCCATCCCACTGATGACCTTTGGAATTGGCAAGCAGCCCATTTTTTCATGTCCATTTGGCTTTGGTTGCCTTGGGATCTCCAATCTCAGAGACCACAGGAGTGTGTGCTCTGATCTCATTGAAAGCAATTGCATGTAGGGCCACTGCCTTTGCAGACTCTTGTGCAAAGGAGAGAGACAAAACCAGGTGCGGCAAAAGACTGACCTCCCTACTTCAGTGAATCAAGCAAAGATCTTCAATACCTCTCCAAAAGACAAAAAGAAGCCAACAACATTTAAGAATAATGAGGACCATATCCATTGGCACAACAGGCTAGTCAAACCAGATCTTCTGTAGATCCAGATCCAATCCAACCAAGGTGAAGCAACTCAGCTCTGCAAGACTTTGTACTGGCTCCCTATTCATGGTCTGAGAAAAGCAACACAAGATGGTTCGAGGACACGGACTCCTGCCACCCACATGGGAGACCCAGATGAAGCTCCTGGCTCCTGACTTCAGCCTGGCCCGTCCCCAGCTGTTGTAGTCATCCGCAAAGTGAATCAGTGGATGGAAGATGTGTCTCTCACCCTTTCTCTCTATAACTCTTTCAAACAAATAATTTTTTAGGAAAAAAAAACTTGTCTAATAGCAATCTGTAGACACTTACAAAATAAAAATTTTTTCCAAAAACTATAACTAAAATTATTCATTTTGTAACACCAAAATCCTCAAATTGTTAAAAATCAGAAGACATTTCAAAAAATTAAAATCCAGTTGTAAGACTAAAGGAAAAGCAGAGCATGCTCCTTGTCTATATCTCTGTTTTATAACAAGTCATCTTGGGCAAACAGCTTACAAAACTAATAACTACTTGAGTTCATAATTCTGATTATAGAACAAAAAAGAAAAAAAATTCCAGAAAGGAAGAAAGGATTAAAAAATGGCCTACATATTGTTAATTCTGAAAATAGAGTTTGCACAGAAAAATGTGAGTGTTTTGACTTGGCAAATACATGGGTTGTCAGGCTAAGAGCCAAGTCGTTAATGTCACCCACTGTGACAGTCACTTAGGAACTACAGTACAGGCTCTAGAATGAGAAGGTCTGGGTTCACAGCTTCCCTCTCTCACGTACACAGTGCATAGCCTTGAGAAAAGCCCAGGCTGCTCACTGTACAAGGTGTTAATATTGAATACAGAATGTAGTTGTTAGAATTATATGAGAATGTATGAGACACCTGAGATGATTTCCTTCTTCTCGTTGGAAAAGTGGAACCACAGCCCAGAATATGACAGTTCCCAGCATTAAAGGGTTAACAAGAAGATGTTATTCTAAGCTGCTGGTTCAGGTATGGGCATCCTGTCCCAGACAGCCCATCAGCCCCACTAATGGGATTTAAAACAGTTGTTGCTTCTTCCTCAGTCATGTAATGATTTCTGGACAGCCTAAGAGGCCCATTATCTGCAGTCCATACTTCTGCTCTGTCTGGCGATAATGACTTCTTAGTACAGCAGCTGGGCCGCAGTCTTCCACTTCCTGCTGCACTGCTGTGCAAAGGACCCTTGCTGAAGTCAAAGACAAATCGTGCGTCTCACCACAGAGGACAGCGATCTATGAAATGATGTCCACCTACTGCCACAATACTCCTCGACGGTTGTCCTCTAAGGCAGGGGACCCACGGAGGGTTTCCCAGGAGAACGGTAATATGATAGATCAGCGGTCTCTGAAGACAAAGTGTGATCCCAGCGTCCCCAGAGGGCCTCGGGGTTGATGTCAAGGTACCAGAAATCTCTCAGGCTTTCAGTTGCTGTCTTGTCCTCCTGGGTTCTTACAAGCTGCCTACAGAGCCCAAAACTAGTGCAGGGGTGGAAGGTGGAGAAACCCACAACTCCAATTTCGAAGTCAATACTCAGATGATAATTGAATTAGATGTCCATTAACATTTTTTTCTTTTCTTTAGTCTTGATAATCTTAATCTTACTGTTTTTGTCTCATTATTTATCTATTAGTCATCTCAAATTTTGTGAAGTAGTGAACAAGACATAAATCCTAAACAAACAAAACAAATAGGATAATAAGTTAAAAGGTCTCCACCTGGCTTGAGCAGACCCCGAAAAAATTCTTGGCACTAATCATTGGAGGAACCTCTCATCCAAATTAAGGTGGATATAGCATGTTCGTTCTGCAGTGTGATTTGTCAAATTCATGCTAATGTGGGATTCAAGGAAAAGGAGAAGGATGCGCTTGTCTGGTTATCAAATGGATGCCAAGGAATGTTTAGAAATTCATTTGAAACTATGTCAAAAACTTTCTCCTATACTTAGACAATGACATAAAATTTAATTCAAGGTACATGTCCAATGTATTAAATATTATTTCTTGCTTTACTTCAGTAAACAAATTTCTATAGTATATGACTACTGTGTAAAATGGTAAATATACATAAATGTGTCTGATAAAATAGCATTACTTATTGAAATTATTTTTAGTGATACAGGAAAAAACATTGAAAAGAGAGTTCAAAGTGTGTAGAGAGTATTCACAGACTTCAAATAGCTTATCGAAAGTAAAAATAAGAGATAAGTTTTTTTAGATCTAAGAATATTTTAAGCTCATGTCTGGTTTTTCATAATGTCCATTTTCTGTATGTGTCAACCATGTAAAACCCCTCTTACTGGCCAATTATGTAAAGGAGAAGTACAAAAAAATGTTGCTAGTAGTTAAAGAATATAGCAAATGTAGTGACAGATATTTTTCAAAATTTTTCAAGTTGTCTAAATAGCCATATATTATATTTACAATCTGAAAAACTGGTGTATCCTATTTGAAGGAAATAAAGAAATGGAGTTAGCTTGCAAACAAAAAAAAAATGGCTTTTCTCTGGAAGACATAATCTATGCAGCCTTTGTCACCAATCAAGGACCCAGAAAAGAAGTGACCAATCTGAGAGAAGGATGCAAGCAGGATTGTGAGGCCCTCACTTGGAAGTCCCAGCAGCTGGAGGGCTGCCCCAGACGGAAGATCAGCTCTCAAGTTCTGGGTCACACAACAGGGTGAGTTGAAGTGCAAGCAAGTGGTCTAGTGTGATTGCTACAACAACGGCATTAACTCTAAGATCAACTCTGATCAGAAAACAAATCAAACCCTTGCAGCTGACTAGAAATAACACAAATGATCGGATTTACAGATAACAGTATTAGAAGTTATTGTAAGTATATCCCATATGCTCAATAAGCCAGAAGAAAAATTAAACATGGTCAACAGAAATGTGGAAGAGATGAAAAGGTCCAACTCAAACTTGTAGGGATGTCAGAGGTGAAAAACATGGGAATGATACGAGCCTATCCAAAAAAAAGAGAAGAAGAAAGAACAGCGTGGAGCCGCAGTAAGCTTAAGAACAGTCCTAAATACCTAATAAATTTGTAATCAGTGTCACCAACAATACAAAAGCCTGGGCAGGCATAAACTTAGCAGTTAGGAACCCCTTGGGATAGCCACATGCCTTCTCAGAGTGCGCAGGTTCAAATCCCAGTTCTATTTCCAACTCCAGCATCTCACTAAAGACCCAGGAAAAAAAAATCTAATGAAATTACAACCCAAACTCTTTCCATCTCAATGAAATTTGTAAACTTCCTGATTCAAGTAGTTCAAAAACAGCACACACACACACACACACACACAAAACACAAGTGCTAGAAATTTTACTAAGGTAAATTCTACTTAAATTATTTAAAATCACTAATACAGAGAAAACATTTTAAGCAGTCAGAAAAAAATGATGTTACAAAGATATGGATGTTTTAAAGATATGGATGACAGCAGATTTAGTGAAATGTGATGAAATTTAGTGAAATCTTAGTGAAAGTAACCCAAACTAAAAGAAAATTGAATATCGTCAACATATTTTTAAGTGAACCTAGCATACTGTGCACAAGAAAAACACTGAAATTTTAAAAAAGCAATCCAGTCTAATGATGCTTAATGGTAAGATGCCAGGTGACTAAGAATTTGTGCCGCAGATTGACAATAGTTTCAAATATCTACCACTTACTCAATAACTGATCTTGGACAAGCTATTTCATCTCATCCAGGCTCAATTCTTATACACCAAGAATTGCAATACAAAGAACATACAGTAAATGCCAGTAAGCGAGAGAACTTTGAGAAGCAGGCAGGCATTTGGCCCAGCAGTTAAGATGCCACATGGGATGTGTGCATTGCCTATCAGGGTGCCTAGATCTGAGTCCCCGCAGTAGCCCTTCCTCCAGCTTCCTGCTGACACACATCCTGTGAGACAGTAGGTAGGTGGTGGTTTAAGCACCTAGATCCCTAACATCTGTGTGGAAGACCCAAATTTGGCTCCTGACTCCTGGCTCTGGAGAACATTTGAGGAGTGAACCAGCAGTTTATAGTTTTCAAACAAGCAATATGAAAAAAAATGTATTTTTTTTAAAGCAAGTAAAAGCCTTTTGAAGCATTCAGGGACCAAGAAGGATTTATTGCTAGCAGTCCTTCAGATGGAAGTCAACCGATCCAAATGAAAGCATAGCTCTACCAAACAGAAAGCACACCACCAAGTACACCAGGATTAACATGTAAGACCTTACTATTTATTGGAAGATAATTCATTATTTAGAGCAAAGAGTTGTAAGTATGTCTTACCAGCTGTATAATATATGCACAAGTAAGAGTTGGCCAGAAATGACACAAAATCCAGGAGGGAGAAAGTTAAAGTACCCTATTACAAGTTTTTTACAGCCCAAGTCTGACATCCTACATGCGAAGTGTGGCATCTCTAACTTACACTATAACCCTAAATGAATCACTAAAACAACTCAATAAAAACTGAATGCTAATAAATCAACAAAAAAATCAAAATGGAATCAGAGGTGCTGGTGCTGCGGCCAGCAGGTGTAGCCACTTGCCAAGCCAGCATCCCATACCTGAGCCCAGCTGAAGTTCCAGCTGCTTCGCTTCCAATCCAGCTTCCTTTGAATGTACCTGGGAAATCAGCAAATGATGGCCAAAGTAGCTGAGCCTTTGACTCACACATGTGAGACCCAGAGGGTGTTCCATGTTCCTGGCATTAGCCTAGACCAGCTAGAGCCATTGTGGCCATTCAGAAAAGAATAAGCCGACGGAAGAGCTCTCTGTGCCTCTCCCTCCCTTTACCCCTGTAACTGTTTCAAATTAAAAAAAAAAAAAAGACTTGCAAAAATAAAATCATAAATTTAAAACAAGAGCCAAATAAAAACAATAAAGGGAGATAGAAAGTACAAGAAAGATAAGCCCAAATCCAGCTGTAGCAGCAGTCATATTAAATACAAATGCTCTAAATTATGAGGCAAAAATTGTCAAATTGAATTTTTTAAAAAGAAAGAATTGAATACAAAGACACAAACAGTTGAAAAGTAAAATAATGAGGAAAAATACTCTGCTAACACTGATGAAAGTTTAAATGTCTGTATTGACATCAGAAAGTAAAAATTCTTGTATCTTAGAGCAAAGAATTTACTGGCAACGCAAAGGGTCATTCCCCACTGATACACAAGTCAATTCATCAGATGAACATAATAATTGCTTATGCTCCTAATGACAAGCTTTCAAGTTCATGAGGCAAAAACTGATAAAGCCACAAGGAAAACCAGACAAATCATGATTATGAGCAGAGATTTCAACATTCCTTTTCAATAATTGCAAATAGACATAAAATTAATAAGGCTACATGAGCAGATTTGAAATAACTATGTACCAACATGACAAAATTGAAAATTATAGACAAGTGTACTCAATACCAGCTGAATTATTTTTAAGTACACACAAAACATTTACCACAAGAGACTATAATCTGATCTATAAATTGTCAACATAGTTTAAGAAGATTCAAATCATACAAAGTATGTTCTCTGAACAAAATACAGTTCAATGGGCAGTGAATGAAAAATCTGGAAATTTTTAAGTATTTGGAAATAAAATACATGTTCCCAAGTAATCAATGGAGCTGATATTAGAAGCTATTTTGAACTGAGTTAAAATGGAAATACAATGGACTAAAATTTCTGAAATGCTGCCAGCATAGTATTTGGAAATTTATAACACTACATGTCTATATTAGCAAAGAAGAAAAGTCTAAAATCAAAGGCCTCTTCTATCCTAAGAAACTACAAAAAGAAAAGTAAATTAAGTCCAATGTGATGAAAAGAAATTGAATTACACATGTCAGAGCAGATATAAGTAGAAGAAAAATCTATAAAGTGAGAAGCTGATTATTTGAGGAAATCAATACATCCCTATTCAGATGGATAGAGAGGAAAAAAGGCACAAATTACCAAAATCAAGAATGAGAAAAGTAACATCACTACAAATTCCACAAATACGGGAAAGATATAAAAATAATTATGAACAACTTGACACAGGTAAACTCAAGGGCATAAATGAACAAATTTTGTGAAAGATTAAAATTATCTACTCAAGAAGCAGATAATTTAGATAATCCAATATCTATCAAAAATTAAGTTTATTTCATAACACTTATCCATAAAGTTCCATGCTTAAATTAATTCACTGATTCCATCAATCATTATAGAAGAAACAATAACAGTTACACATGAATTCTTCAAAACAAATTCTTCCTTGAAAATCAGGAAATATTTCTTAACACATTTGATGAGGTCAATGTTATCCCAATACCAATACCAAAATGAAAGACAATTCAAGAATGACAGCTACAGACCAGTGTTACTCATAAACATAAAATTCATAGTAAATTTTCACTAAGTTCTTGATAAAAATTTAAAAAGTCAAATCCAGGTCCAACATGATGACTCTGTGGCTAAAATCTTTGCCTTGCAATCATCAGGGTCCCATATGGGTGCTGATTTGTATCCTGGTTGCTCCACTTCCCATCCAGCTCCCTGCCTGTGGCCTGGGAAAGCAGTTGAGGACGGCCCAAAGCCTTGGGACCCTGCACCCACGTGGGAGATCTGAAAGAAGCTTCAGGCACTTGGCTTCAGATCAAGCTCAACTCTAGCTGTTGTGGCCACTTGGAGATTGTTCTAGTAGATGAAAGATCTTTGTTTCTGTCTCTTCTCTCTGTAAATCTACCTTTACAATACAAATAAATCAATCTTTAAAAAAAACCCCAAATTCAAGAAGATACTGAAAGTATAATATCTCATAATCAAGTAAGTTTTATTCTAGGAATGGAAGATGTGCTTAGTATTCAAAAATTACTTAATCTAAATGACCACATTGTAGACTAACAACAAAAGGCCATATGATCTCAATAGAATCAGAAAAAGCATTTGACCAAGCCCATTCATTATAGTCTCTCTGAAAAATTTAGAAGAAAAATTTCTTAACTTTATAAAGAACATTTACCAAGTAAATCTGTGGTGAACCTAATACTTGAATGCCCCCTCTCCTCGTGCCACTTAAAATCAAGGCTGACACAGTCATGTGGCAGGCTTTCTGTGTCCCTGGTGCCAGTCTCCCATATTGGAGCTGGTGCTAGTCCCAACTACTCCACTTCTGGTCCAGCTCCCAGCTTAGGGACAGGGAAAGCAACAGAGATTGCCTTCAGTTTTTGGGTCTCTTGCACCTGCATGGGAGATCCAGAAGAAGCTCTAGTTTCAGATCCACTCAGCTCAGGCAGCTGTGGCCTTTGGGGAGGAAGTCAATGGATTGATCTTTCTCTTTCTCCTTCTCTCTGTAAATCTATCTTTCAAATAAAAATAAGTAAATCTTTTTTAAACATCAAGAGCATAGAAGGAGTAAGATTGTGTTGTTGGCAGACAACATGATATAATTTATGTAAAACATGAGCTATCAGTAAGCTACTAGGACAATAGATAACTTCAACAAATATGCATGATACAACTTCAGTATAAAATTTTTTACATGCCTACAGTTTCCCACAACAATCAGAAATTTAAAATTTTTGAAACAATATCATTTTTATCAGCACAGAAACTGTGAAACACTTGGGAATAAATCCAAAAAAAAAGTAAGAGCTATTTACTGAAAAATCAGAAAATATTGCTCAGAGAAATTAAAGAAGACTTATATACATAAAGTGATATCCCATGTGAATGATTTAATAGAATTAAATATTGTTAAGAAGTCAATTCTCCCCAAAATATTTTATTAATTCAATGTGATCCAGTTAAAAATCTAGGAAGCTTTTGTGATGAAATTGACAAGCTAATGGTAAAATTTATAAGAAAATGTAAAGACCTAGAATGGCCCAATCTTTGTTGTCTTGAAAAACAAGCACAATTGTACACTTTATTGCAACTTGACTTCAAGTTTCATATTGTTACAAAAATACTTGGGCTCGGCAGTGTGGCCTAGTGGCTAAGGTCCTCGCCTTGATCCCATATGGCCGCTGGTTTTAATCCCGGCAGCTCCACTTCCTCTCTATCTCTCCTCCTCTCAGTATATCTGACTTTGTAATAAAAATAAAATAAATTAAAAAAAAAAAACAAAAATACTTAATCAGGTAAGCCCAATAACATTGATCATAGAAATAGATTTACATATAAAACCAATTTTTTTCAAAGGTACAAAAGTAACTCAGTGGAGAATAGACCCTCCCACTGGAGTAATTTGATAGTTATATGCAAAAAATACTTTGATTCATAAGTTGCACCATATAGAAAAACTAACTACAAAAACATCATAGGCATAAAACTAAAACTTGCAGAGGAAGCTATAGGAGAAAACCTTTATAACTGGGTTAGACAAAAGACTCTCAGCTGAAACATCACATATGTGATCCACAAAGCAAAAAATTAATGAAATCCAGAAATTTTAGACTGAGAAAGAGACTGAAAAGACCATCAAAATTTAGGATGCATCATTTCAAATCAAAATTTGATAAAGTCTTGTAAGAGTCTATGAGAAAACAATAATAAGCAAGAAGTACAAACAGACATATCACCAAAAAGTATACATACAGCAAATAGTTCATGAAAGAAAGGCTAATCAGTATGGAGAATATTCAAACAACTCAAATTCAACATACCGTATGATCCAGCAATAGCACTCCTAGGAATATATCCAGAACACTTGTTCTATGAGAAACCAACATGCACTCCTATGTTCATAGCAGCACAATCAGTAATTGCAAAAACATGGAAACAACGAAAATGTCCATCAACAGAGGATAGGATAAGAAAGCTATGGTTCATCTACTCCATGGAATACTACTCAGCTATTAAAAAAAACAAAATGCAGTTCTTTGTGGCCAAATGGGCCAAACTGGAAACCATAATGCTAAGGGAAATGAGCCAATCCCAAAAGGTTAAATACCACATGTTTGCCTTGATTTAAGATGATATGATGTTATGTATAACATGTTATGTTTTGAATGTTATATGTTGTGTATAAACTAAAATTGAAGTATAGGTGAGGTGGTCACAGAAGGTGGCAGGGAACTCGCATTTACTTTTAACATATTGGTTACTCATTATATGTCAATTAATTCCATAATGATGTAAATTTTTGCTGATGGTATGTTGGAGCTTTCAATTGACTGGGATGATACTCTGCTGGCTCTGTCTTCAGACCAGAGAGGGTATACCTAAGAAGCCGTTGAACTTGACGGGACAATAAGATACTGGACTCTATGTTTGGTATACGCTTGCAATGGGGAAATCTCAACTGAACTTGAGCTGTGGTTATGCAACAAGGTGGAGGAATCCACCATGGTGGGAGGGTTTGGGGAGGGGTGGGGAGAACCCAAGTATCTGTGTAACTGTGTCACATAATACAATGTAATTACTGAAGTTAAATAATAAATAATTAAAAAAAAAAAGAAAGAAAGGCTAACTTTAAGGGTTTTTTTTAAAGATTTATTTATTTTAACTGGAAAGGCAGATTCACAGAGAGAAAGAGAGAGACAGAGAGAAAAATCTTCCATCCACTGGTTCATTCCCCAAGTGGTTGCAAAGGCCAAAGCTGAGCTGAACCAAAGCCAGGAGCCAGGAGCTTCTTCCAGGTCTCCCACACAGGTGCAGGGTCCCAAGGCTTTGAGCCATTCTCAACTGCTTTCCCAGGCCACAAGCAGGGAGCTGGATGGGAAGTGGAGCAGCCAGGATAAGAACCGGCGCCCATATGGGATCCCGGGGCTTTCAAGACAAGGACTTTAGCCGCTAGGCCACGCTGCCGGGCCCGAAATGTTTATCTTCTTTAACAACTCTCACGGTCATTCAAAGTAATTGCTGCCATTTAGATTCTCACAATCTCCATGAGAATTTCAGTTGCTCCACATTCCTGTCAGCATTAGATGCTGTCAGTTTTAATTTTAGACCTTCTAATTATATAATTAAATCTCATTGCAGTTTTATTGCTAATTTTTCTAATGGTTAACAAAGATAGTTATCTTGGGTCTGGTTTGATAGCTCACTGGCTAAATCCTTGCCTTATAATCTCCAGGATCACATATGGGTGCTGATTCGTATCCTGGCTGCCCCACTTCCCATCCAGCTTCCTGTTTGTGGCCTGGGAAAGCAGTTGAGGACGGCCCAAAGCTTTGGGACCCTGCACCCGCATGGGAGACCTGGAAGAGGTTCCTGGTTCCTGGCATCGGATCGGCGTGCACCGGCCTGTTGTGGCTCACTTGGGGAGTGAAACATCGGATGGAAGATCTTCCTCTCTGTCTCTCCTCCTCTCTGTATATCCGCCTTTCCACTAATAATAATAATAATAATAAAATATTTATTAAAAAGAAGATAAACATTTCATCTACTGCACAATCCAGTCATCTGTATACCCTGGGAAAATAACAAAGAACCATAAGACTGCAAGTCCAAATAAATTATTGTCCATAATAGTCACAGCAGCTTTATTTGTATTCACCAAATATTGAAACAACCAAAATGCCCATGAGCAGATGAAAAATTTAAATAAACAACTTGTGGTATATTTATACAATGGAATAAAGCTCAGCAATAAAAAGTAAAGTTATTGATACACAAAAAAACATAGGTGAGGGGCCTGGCACAATAGCCTACTGGCTAAATCCTCACCTTGCAACCGCCAAGATCCCATATGGGCACCGATTCATGTCCTGTCTGCTCCACTTCCCATCCAGCTCCCTGCTTGTGGCCTAGGAAAGCAGTCGAGGACGGCCCTTGGAACCCTGCACCTGCGTTGGAGACCCAGAAGAAGCTCCTGGCTCCTGGCTTTGGATTGGTTCAGCTCTGTTGTTGTGGCCACTTGGGGAGTGAACCAGCAGACAGAAGATCTTTCTCTCTCTCTTTCTGTAATCTGCCTTTCCAATAAAAATAAAATAAATGTTTTAAAGATAAATAACATAGATGACTCTCAAAATATTAATGCTGAATGACAAGTCAAACCACAAAAAAGAATACTTAGTGTGTAATCCTGTTTTCATAAAATATTTTTTTAATTTCTTTTTTTAAAAGATTTTATTTATTTGTATTACAAAGTCAGATATACAGAGAGGAGGAGAGATAGAGAGGAAGATCTTCCATCCGATGATTCACTCCCCAAGTGACCGCAACGGCTGGTGCTATGCCGATCCGAAGCCAGGAGCCAGGAACCTCTTCCAAGTCTCCCATGTGGGTGCAGGGTCCCAAAGCTTTGGGCCATCCTCGACTGCTTTCCCAGGCCACAAGCAGGGAGCTGGATGGGAAGTGGAGCAGCCAGGATAAGAACCGGCGCCCATATGGGATCTCGGGGCGTTCAAGGCGAGGACTTTAGCCACTAGGCCACGCTGCCGGGCCCTGTTTCCATAAAATATTTTAAATCACAAATATATGATGACAGAAATCAAGTATGAATTTTCTAAGGATGTACCAAGGTTCTAGGAAAGGCAGAAAGAAGGATTGCTACAAAACATGTAGTAATTCTTTTTGTGGTTGATATGTTCATTGTCTTGATTGTATTGCTCACAGTACACATACATCAAACGTTACCACACTGTGCTATGAACATGGGAGATTTACTGTATATCAATATACCTTAATTGAGCCTTTCTTTCATATCCCAAAACATGAAACATCATCCAAAAAGGATAATTTATGTACTCTGTTGCATGTATGGGGTAGGGAAGTGGTAAGCTCAAGATACACTATAAAAGGAGTGGAAGGGAGGCAATTTGGGAAGGGGGTAAGAGAAATCCCAAAGCCTAAGGAATTGTATCATTCAAAAATTTTACTAGGGCTTGGCAGCGTGGCCTAGTGGCTAAGGTCCTTGCCTTGATCCCATGTGGCCGCTGGTTCTAATCAAGGCAGCTCCACTTCCTCTCTATCTCTCCTCCTCTCAGTATATCTGACTTTGTAATAAAAATAAAATAAACCTTAAAAAAAAAAAAAAAAAAAATTTTACTAGATTAAAAAAAAAAAAAGACGGGAAGTCGGGAGAACCAGAAAGAATGCCTACAAAGCAGGATCCCTACACACAGACTTAACCTACTTAACAATCTTGCCTGGGCAGCAGAGTTCGCCATCAGTGGAAGAATGCCAATGTCAAGTTCAATTATGGGCTATACTTAGCTATAGGCATATTTTTTTAGACCTGGCTGAATTTCTTTTGGCCTCTAAAGTCCTGCTGATTTTCCCGATTGTTAAATCACATAGAAAACAGAATGCTGACACTGACCAAAAAGAAGGATTTGAGGCAACACCTAGACAGCAACTCGATTATATGTTTACCGACTTAGGCTCAAAAAGAGCAAGTATTGACTAGCTTTTCTCACTAACTTTTTCGAAAGTCTAGGATCTCGACACCTGTGTAAATATGGAAGAAATAAAAGAGACAAGAAGACATGATACAAATGATTGAAAGCTTGATTTTATTTTATGCCAGGAAGAAAAGAAATCATGTGCCACCCAGAAAATAAACACAGAAACGTAACACAAAATGTAAGCCTTCAACTCTGTCTGAAATCTATAAAGCTGAAATGAGATCTACCATTGGCAAGCCACAAGTACTTTGTGTAACACGGGAACAGAAGCAAAACAATCCTTCAAAATTGGAATACCAGGCTCGGTTGCTGATGTAATAGGGAACAATGATTAAACTATCAATCAAACATATTTTTTAAATATGTTGCATGTCACAGCCAGGGATTTCAAACCAGGGACAAAATCTGGTGTTGGTTACAACAGGGATGAATTGGGTGGTCTCTCAGTACACAGATGATCACAAAATCAGCATAATGTGAAAATCAATTCAAGGACTATTTTCTTCATCTCTGCTCATGAGGAATCCACTTTTTATAACAGTGTTATGAGATATGGCCCTGCTAAGTGCTTCATGTTATTCTCCCGGTTATTTATCATGTTTCAAAGTAAAGTCGTTTAATGTGAACTCAATTCTCTAATTGCACCTAAGTATTTTTACTTTTTAAACAACTGAATTCTGGTTATTTTTCCCAGATGTACAGCACTTCCAAACGTTCTATTAAAAAAATGGCACAAATGTCATCTTTGGACTATTTGGAAAGCCAGGAGAAATGGTGTTGATTTCAGTGCCAGTTCTCTCTAGAGCCTATTTTATGTTCGCTTGCATCCAACTGAACATCCTTCCTTAACTGGGAACATTTAATTGAAATATTACAGTGTCCCATGTGATCATTTGCTCCTCAAGTTTGTTCCCAGAGAAAACTCTCTCTACTCTCAATATTATAGTCTGCTTATCGAGAAATGAAAGCACAGTGCAATTCTCTTTGTGTTACAACCGCCAGAAACCAAATCCAAGTGTCTTGCCTGCATATCATAATCTGTTTGGCCTTGCTGCCTAAAAGGAAAAAAAAAGAAACATTCTCCTTCTGAAACATGACCTTGGCTTTGTAGCAGGTATTCTATCTCCATGTTTAAGCCACCATATGATCTATTAGACGTAGAAAAAATGTTAAACTAAAAATCATTGTAATAGAATACAAATATTAAACGTTATTTCGTATTTATAAGTCTATGGAGCTTTCGTCCGTTCCACAAGATTTTGCATTCTTTATTACGTTGAGAGTTCTATTAAAGACTTACATATGGAGATGAACAAAACTTGATTTTCATCTTAAGGGACTCATAAGAGGAGGAAACGGACAAGAAAAATGAAAGTCCTATGATGGCTATAAAGTTCCCAAAAAAGAGACTCACTTTAGGGATTCAAATATTTCTCTCTCTCTCTTTTTTTCATCTAAACATATAACACCCTAACAAAGCAGTTCTTTCTACTGCGTCCTTCAGTTTTCCCTCTGAATATAAGCCCCTCCCAAGTCAACATCCATTTTAAATACTCTGGTATAGTGTTCATGCCTTACTTACAGCAGGTCACTGGCCCCACGTTTTGGAAGTGTGATTACAAGATACATTCATTCTACCTTCAAACCCAGGCACAAGCTCTTCTCTTGCCCAAAAAACAATCGCAGCCTCTCCATTTTCATCTCTTCATTCATCCAAGTTGTAAATAATGCTCCAGCCCAGAGGAAGTACCACTTCCCCTGGCCCTACCTTCTGCATCCAAAGACCTGCTCTCTCTGTCCTCTGAATTCCTACAATAGTCGGGACAATTGCAATCCATCTCTCCCTGCAGCCATTTGCTATACGTTAGTTGTACCTCTCCAACGAAACTCAAGTTGCATGAGTAACCACGTGCTCCACTAATGTTCATAGCTTAAATGCTCAAAACACGATGAGGTCAATCCTAATTTATATGGAAATTGAGGTCAAGTGAGACCATAGTTTTCCAAGGTAACAGGACCAAATATTAAACACACATAAATAGGTACCATTTATCAAGTACAAACATGTCAAGTTTTGTATTATTTAAGATTAGGAGAAAAATAAATTCTAAATCTCTAGCTTTTGAGCAAGCAATTACATTATATATTTTACTGACATCTAACACAGTACTATGATAACAAGTTTAAATTTTTGAGCATCTCCTTTGTGTGAAAAACTGTATTCACACCTGTTTCATCTTATCTTTATAAAATCATATGCATAAATATGATGATATTCCTCAAGAAAGCTAAAAACATTTGCACATATGCTCAGTACATAGGCTTGGGTCAAGAGTCTGACAACAAATTTGTTCTCCACCATTCTGAATTACCTCTGCGTTCTATGAAAAGCCCATTATTACAACAATTTATTCACTAATGAAAAGTGCGTGAGATTTATTGATCCCAATCGTACCACATTAGCAGCTCAGACCTGGAGCCACATCACATAGCACAAACTTGAGAGCTGACTTGAAAGTTTAGTTCTGAAAATGTCAGCTCCCAGATAGCTTACATTGGCCTAGGTTGTGTGATGCGGCTCGTTAACAGTGGACAAATCACCACTGACCATTGTGCTCTCCCGTTCCAGATTCCACACCTGCCCCTGCTCCAGGCTAAACTGCTTATGTGGCTGCTGTTTTTGTTTTGTTTTTTGTTTAGATAAAGTGATATCAGACCTCTTGATTTCAGCCTAATGAGTTCCTTCCTTTGTTTTTTTTTTCCTCATGTCAAATAACTGAGTTTATTTCACTGGGCATGTTGGGATGTGAGATTTTTTTCCCCCATCCACTGATAGTCTGACAAATAGTGGAATAACCACCACTGGTTGAAGGAAATTTATTATGGAATGTCTTCTTTTGCACACATACACACACATTTTGTTAACGCCAAATGGTAATTATTTACTTATCAATATTGCTTCAAAATTGATGCTGCCTTAATTACTTCCTAATTATCCAGACCTCTATTTCTTTATAAAGACTGACTTGAAAATAGCAGGTCAATAGCTCAGACATTGTATAACTAACATTGATTTCTCCTCCCCCTTCACTTATTGATGAGACATTCTGCCTCCTGGATTTCTTTTTTCTTGATAAAGTTGTAAATGAGCCACTTATTCTTCTTTATTCCTTTGATTAACATTAACCCAGCCGGCCTCATCCTCTTCTTTGCCCCTTCTGGTTGTGATAATTCTGTGGAGATCACTTTGTTTGAATGAATTCTTCTCTGTGAACCACTTCCAGTCAATGTTCCTTTCACCTTTAAACTCTGCTGTTTCGTGCTCTGTAAATTCTGTACCCATTCCCACAAAATTATGCTGCAAAATAATCATTCCAGCACATACAGTTCTTCAACCCATGTCAACAAACTCACTATTGTTTGTGAAGTTGTTCCTTTTCTTTCTTTGTAGCTTAAATACACCTTAAAGCTGCAGATACACTATCACAGTCATTTCAACAGAAAAATAAAACAGATTTGCCAATGAATAGCATATGTATTTACCTCCAGTAGCCTGGGGAAAACCAAAACAATCAGAATCATTCTATAAATAGAAATGCCATCAGTTTCATCTTTTGGAAATTTCCACAAACACAGCCATTCTGCCCAAGGTAAGATTGTCTTCAGTGATTGTCTTCGTCCTTACAAGACGCGTATTTATCCTCCATTCTCACTCCAAGTTCCAACACGTGCTTCCAAATGTGAAGAAAACTCCACTAGGTGAAACAGACAGGGAAAACGACCTTTGCATTTAAACAGCAGAAAATACTTCTTTCTGAACATTTGCACCTTGAGTGTTAGTTTTGTTTTCTGCTGTGTGCCTTATCGAAAGTGATCTCTATCCTGCTTCTAAACGTCCTGAAATAATAAATACACAAGCAAAACACAACACTTTCAAATTTAGCTCGTACCAAGAGACTTGGTAAACTCAAGTATTATTTTGGCTTCCTAGTGCCTGTGAGTAAAAACTTGGTGACTGAAATCCATACCAACATATTTTCTTCTTCTGGAAGGCAGAAGTCTGAAATGGGTCTTACTGAGCCCTAAGCAAGGTAGCAGGGCTGCCGGGATGGGGACTGTCCAGCCCTAGGCCACATAAGACCCTCAGAATCATTTGGCCTTGTCCTGCCAAGACAACCACAAACAGAACTCAAAATTCCATTCATCTAAAACAGGTTAGTTTTTTAAATGATAACTTTGTAATGGTCTACAAATGATATGTTAAATATGTACACAGCATAAAACCCCTGATGTGTTTCCTTGCCTTTCCCAGCTTCTATACACTGCCAAGCCCTCTCCATCTTCTAAGGCAGCAATGGACACAGGAGTCTCTCACATTACACCCATCACCTTCCTGTTTCTGCCTGTCACCTTTGAAGAACTGGGATCTCATTGGGCTCACCTGGATGGCCCAGGCTAATGTCCCCATGGCAGTCAGGTGATTAGTGACCATCATTCCTCCTGGCCATGCAACATATGCAACATATTCACAAGTTCTTGGGGGTTAAGATGTAGACATCTTTGGGAATCCAGTATTCTCTCTACCATAGTATTATGAATGAATTTGAATATTTTATTGCAAAACCAAAAAAAGAAAGAACAGAACTTGCGTTTTCAAATGAGTAACACCCCCTTCAAAGTAATCACTTGGGGAGACGGCACACTTTTCTAATCATGCTGGAAAATATTAGAGGGATTCCTTTTATGATGCTGTCAGCATGTTCAATGGAACATTCTTGGAATATTTACTATTTCAGCTAATGTTATACATTTAAATATCAATTTGCATTTGAAAACAGTCATTTGAAAGTAAAAACATTATTGACTGTAATAAATAAATAAATATTACCTTGAATCAAAAATAAGATGAAACCAATTAAATATTGACATCAATTCTTGCAGTAGACTGATTTTTCCTGTAAATGATGTTACATTAAAAATAAAAATAAATCACTAATAGAGCACTCACATGGCGCCCAGTGCTGTGCTGGGAGCGTTTTTACATAAACAATCTTAGCACTGTGAAGGAGGTTCTATTTTAACCCCATTTCTACATGAGTTTGAGAACCACAGCATTTAAATAACTTCTTTCAGGTTCACAGCCGGGAAATATAGGAGTAGGGATTGCAGCCACAGCAATCTGCCCTTGCCTCGCTCGCTAACATACCTACACAGTCCTCCCTATGTTCCTTACTACCAGCTCCACATCCACATCTTTCTTGTATTTCAGCAGCAAAATAAGCCACTAAAAATGCTTGATACTAAAAATGATAGAAGCCAAAAAGTCAAATGACATATTTATTTGGTTTGTGCTTTGTGACATTTAATTTAAAAATATCCTAAAAACCACAAAATCAGACATGAGACAAAGATTGAGAGATGACGTCAAGCAAATTCTTCAAAACACTCATCTAAACAAATCCAAAGACTCAGCTTTTCTTCTCAATGTTTCTGGGTCCAGATGTTAAGCACTTAAAACTTGTAGCTGTTCCTCTATTACAGCATGCTCATCTGGAGCTGCGATCTGATTTAGCAAGTCATGGTGCAGAGCAGGACCTGCCATCCTGGGTAAGCCAGAGGAACACAGGGACCCTTAGTGCCAAGTTTCACTGTCTGCGGGAAGTCTGAGTGACACCATCTAGCCCAACAGTAAATTGCCCTTCTGAGGTTCTGCAACAGGAACCAACACCAGGAACTTGTTCGGGGTTATATAGGTCTGATGTGAAGGGCTCTGTGGGTGCACAGTGCTGAAACAGATCACATCGAAATCTGTAGTCAACCCTATCCCAAACAAAAACTTGAGCCTGTCACAAGAATGGAAGCCCAAGCCCACATCCAGTGACTTGTACACATCTTCCCTGGGATTTCTGCAGATTTCCGGGATTCTGTTATCATGAACACTACCTCAGGCTTCAGGTCATGCTACCCAGTGCAGCTTAGGATCATCATGTCAGGGCTGGTGTGGTGACATAGCAAGCTAATCTTCTGCCTGTGATGCCAGCATCTGTATGGGCACCAGTTCATGTCCCAACTACTCCACTTCTGATACAGCTTCCTCCTTACAGCCTGGAAAGGCAGCAGAGGACGGTTTAAGTCCTTAGCTTCCTGCACCCACAAGGGAGAGCTGGAAGAAGCTCCTGGCTTCTGGCTTCAGATCAGCTCAGATCTGGCCATTGCGGCAACTATGCCTATCCTTCTTTTTGTAAATTGTTCTTCCAAATAAAAGAAAAAAATGAATCTTAAAAAAAAATCATCTTATCTGTCTGGGACTAACAGCCTCCATAATTTACACATGTATAGAATAAAACACTCTCACAGCAACAGGGTATCTATGTGCAATTATCTGAAAACACTGAAAAAAAATGCATTGCAGCCTAACAGAAAAACTCATGGTTAATGTTAGACATCTCCATTCACAAAACTTCCTGACTATCCTCTCTGTCTCCTCTGCCTCACTCCTATTTTTCTTCTGTACCAGCCCAATCAGGCGCAACATACATTCAAGGATATTTAACAATTGGGGGGAAAGATAGAATTAGAAGAGGAGCTTATTTTGGTGCAAAAAAAAAAAAAAAATGGGGCCCGGCAGCGTGGCCTAGCGGCTAAGGTCCTCGCCTTGAAAGCCCCAAAATCCCATATGGGCGCCGGTTCTAATCCCGGCAGCTCCATTTCCCATCCAGCTCCCTGCTTGTGGCCTGGGAAGCAGTCGAAGATGGCCTAATGCTTTGGGACTCTGCACCCGCGTGGGAGACCTGGAAGAGGTTCCAGGTTCCCGGCTTCGGATTGGTGCGCACCGGCCCGTTGCGGCTCACTTGGTGAGTGAATCATCGGAAGGAAGATCTTCCTCTCTGTCTCTCCTCCTCTCTGTATATCTGACTTTGTAATCAAATAAATAAATCTTTAAAAAAAATATGAAAACCAAGCTCATTTTTTCATAGGATGCATATTCAATGAACTTTTAGAGGCTTTCTGGTACTTTCCTATAAATATGTGTTCTACAGACACACACACTATAAACCAGCTAGGATAATTACATTATTCAATAATGCAAAATTATTGGGTTTTGCTAGTCCATAATCCAGTGTGAACTACTGAAGGTATCAGTCATCCCTTCTATCTTATTTGTTTATAGTTCTCACCTCTTTTTCCTTTGGGTACTTGATTTTAAAACGGGACTCAAGTAGTTGGGTTCCTAGCATACACGTGGAAGACCTGCATGAGTTTTTGGCTCATGGTTTCAACCCAATCCAGCATGAGCCACTACAGAGTCAGTAGCTGATGGGAAGTGTGTGTGTGTGTGTGTGTGTGTGTGCAAGTGGCAAATTCTCACTAATTTTGAAACAGGATGTGAGAAGGTGATATAATAATGACTTTTATTCTTCTCATAATTACAGCTTGGCCATCACTACCAGCTAGTTTAAGCTCATTTCATGTTATCAGTGATATAGTTTAAGTGATATCAATTATCACTTCATTTTCTACAAGAGAGAAGACTGATTTCCAAAAGTTCATACCAGACTGGATTGTAAGAAATTCTGAAAACTTGATTCTTTCCACTGTAGGAACATAATATACTCTTTCTTTTTTCATAATATACTCTTTTTAAGGAATTCTTAAAAAGCATAAAGAATGCAGCATTTCTATGAAATCAAATTTCTTCAGAAAAAAAAATTGAAGAAAAATAGATACCTAAACTAGAATATATAAAAACCAGTATTTCTTTACAAAAGTTCTAAGAGTAAATAATTCATCTCTATCTCCCAGACAAAATTGAGTACATCACAAACTTGATGATATACCTAAATATCACCATGATTTATTATAGAAAAAGTCAAATATTCCACTTCTTACAGCTATTAGTCTTAGTAAGTCTTCCAGAAAGAAAATTAGTCAAAGAAAAATCACATTTCTTTTTCAGATTTGTAAAAGGATAAAATTTGTAAAGGGGTTGGAATAAGTGAGTAATACAGGATTTATATAATTATATAAATCCCCCACCCCCAAAAAACCCACTTGCACTAAAGCAGATCTTAAAACCCTCTGTAGAAAATGGATATTTGATAGATGTTGAATTTTAGTCTACCTATTTTTATTGTTTACACAATAATACCCACATTCAATTTTCAACTATCAGTTAGCAGAGTTTGGCTTGGGTATTGTGAATTTGTAATCCGCACTCGCCCTAAACACACATCTTACAGCCAGTCTTCTAAGGAAATGCAAAATTATTTTTATATTGCTGCTTTTCAAAGAATATAAAAAATTAAAAAATATATTGGCAATAAAAGCAATTTTGTAATACATTCTAAGACATCTTGCAAACATTTTTCAAAACATGTATTACTTCAAGTTATTCATTTTTCAACTCTTATAGCAAAAATCTGGGAATTGGTATATTTCATGATGCAGTTATTTTTTCTTTTTCCCATTTTTTTAAGTCAGATATACAAAAAAGAGGAGAGACAGAGTGGAAGATCTTGCATCTGCTGATTCACTCCCCAAGTGGATGCAATGGCCAGAGTTGTGCCAATCCAAAGCCAAGAGCCAGGAGCTTCTTCCAGGTCTCCAAGTGGGTGTAAGGTCCAAGGCTTTGGCTGTCCTCAGCTACTTTCCCAGGCCGCAAGCAGGGAGCTGGATGGGAAGTGGAGCATCTGGAACATTAAACAGAGGCCATATGGGATCCCAGCACGTGCAAGGCGAGGGCGTTAACTGCTAGGCTAATGTGCTGGGCCTGATGCATTTACTTTTTTCAAAAACTGTATTATAACAAAAAGATCTGAAAAACATTCCTAGGTAGAAGACATCTATTTCAGATTAATTAAAAGAGGCTACCTCACTCAAAATTATAGAAATACTTTCACTATTAGATTATCTTGAACTCACTCAATTATTTAATGCCTTTATGCTAGTTTCGTGTGAACAGAGAATTTTGCACCCTTCATTATGAAAACAGAGTTTGCAGATAAAGACCAAGCCTTCATAATGTTGGTAAGAATCATTTGAATGGATAGCATAATCAGAGGCTTTATGATGATACTTAACCTGGATCAGTAAAGAAAATGCTATTACTTCTCAAAACACTGAAACTTTAAAAAAGATATTTTAGATTATTTAAATGTCATCAAGACTGTCCAATTCATTTCATGTGAGTCAGGCAGGAGGCAACCAGCAGGCATCAGGAAGAACACGCTGATCCAAAAAGGTGGTTCAACACCAGAGGCGGGACAGACACAAGAGAGAACGCGTCTGATCGGCCTCGTCCTGTAAGCCCCTGCGTGGGAACGACTTTCTGGAAGCCCGAGTCCCGTTCAGGAGGTACTAGCATCGTCTTTTCTTACAGATGAGGAAGAGTCAGCTCCTCTTGTCCATCTCTTCTTACATATTTTTCAAATTCTTCTGAGTAAGCAAGTAGTTTGATGGAAAGGAAATAGGAGGGAGAAGAAAGGAAAATCAAGTAGAAAAGGATTAAATACTTTCTTGGGTGGAAGCTATCCCCTTAGGGATAGCTTGTTTTCTATCCAGGGACTCAAAGCAAGATCCGTGGAGCAATCTGTTCTCTTCAAGAGAACACCACCACCAGGCAGGGCAGCAGTCTGCTAAAGGGGTCTCCCAGCAAAACAGGAAGAGATATTCCCTTCTGGGAGACAAATCACAACACAAGCAGTCAATAGCTGATGCATTAGAGGAACACCTACTCCAAGCAGATCAGACAGGAAAAGGCCCGAGCTCCCCAGAACAATGTCACCCCAGCCCAGGGCCACAGGCTGGCAGTGTTTCAGCTTCCCTGGTCGGATCTTCATCCTGGGACCAAGCGTGTTTGTTGGTTTTGTTAAAAAGTTTCATAGTCCAGTTCTACCAACCTTGGAACCCAGTTCTGGTCTTCCACAGCATTCTTTTGAATCTGAGATTCAGGAGCAAATTCCAACACAGAATGGATTTTTCTCGACTTCATTAGCCTCGTGGGGCTCTTGTCTACCTGGCTTATCATAACTCAATTCATTTCACATGTCACTTTCAGAAAGCTGATCCTAAAAGGAAAGTTAAGAGAGTAGGGTGGAGTTGGATGCTTCTTGGGACAGTCACATTGCATGTCGAAGTGCCTTGGTTCTAGCCCTAACTCTGTTTCTCATGCCAGCTCCCTGCTATATCCATCTTGGGATATACATCAAATGATGCGTCAGACAGGTCCCTTCTACCCACAGGAAATGTCTAGATTGAGATCCAGGCTGCCAGCAGCTTGATCTATTATGGCCATTTTCTGATTGAACTGGCAAATGGATGATCTTTGTCTCTCTGTACGTACATATGTTTTAGTCTCTTGTAGACAGAAAAATGTCTGGTTTCTCTCTCTTTTAAATAAAAACAGAGGGGAAAATACATAAAAGAACAAAGAACATGCAGGAGGCTATTTCTGCCTAAAGGAAGCATCCAATAACCCAATTTTAGTTTGAGAGTCAGCCTAAAAAAAAGACAAATATCTGAGCTTGAATCTTTGTTTCACTTTCCTAAAATGAGAGCAACAAGGAAGCCAGTGCGATGTGCTTCCTGTATTACTCACTCTGCAGATGCTGCTGTGGTCCCCTGACAAGGTGCTCCAAGATTTCAGGGTATGGAGCATTTGGAATTTGGGATTTCTGTATTAGAGATGCTCAAACAATAAATTTATCAAAATAGTTCAAGCTCTGAAACCCTTCTGGTCCCTAGAACTCTGGATAAAGGATACTCAAAATGTATTTCTAAATGGGGATGATTAGCCTTTTTCAGTCTCAATTTCTTCCAGTATATAATGGGACAATAATACTTTTCTTAGCAAATGATTGCAGTAGGATGTCTAAGTCTTAGTCCCTATCCCTTTCTGTAGGCCACGGGTGTGTCACCTTTCTCTACCAAGGGCCTTTTTTATATTTATACCGTCATTTGCAGGCCATACAAAATTATCAACTTAAAAATTAGCCTGGGGCCCGGTGGCGTGGCCTAGCGGCTAAAGTCCTTGCCTTGAACGCTCCCGGGTTCCCATATGGGCACCGGTTCCAATCCCGGCAGCTCCACTTCCCATCCAGCTCCCTGCCTGTGACCTGGGAAAGCAGTCGAGGACGGCCCAAAGCCCTGGGACCCTGCACCAGCATGGGAGAACTGGAGGAAGTTCCTGGCTCCTGGCTCCTGGCTCCGGATCGGCGCAGCACCGGCCCGTTGCGGTCACTTGGGGAGTGAATCATCGGACGGAAGATCTTCCTCTCTGTCTCTCCTCCTCTCTGTATATCTGACTTTGTAATAAAAATAAATCTTAAAAAAAATCCTTCTTTAAAAAAAATTTGTTGAAGTTTGAGGCCTGACTGCAGTTGTATTAGCAGTGGAAGACCAGGTGATTTCATGAGACTCATAGAGCCCATGGGCCAGGTGTTCCCACCCCTGTGAGACCTTTTCTTAACTGCAAGAATCTGCAAGTGTATAAAAAAGCAAAACCAAGTCTTGTTTTCACAGGTTCTCTTTGCAACATTCTTTTCCCACCCCATTGCTTACCTTACCTATAAAAAAACGTGCTCAATACATACCTGATAAATACATTCAGAGAAGCCATACATGACGCACCTTTAGGAGTATTTTGCAATTTATAGTAGAGAAGCCAAAATTCCCCCCAAAAGCCACATTATCTGACAAAGTCAGAACTAAGATATTATGTACTATACAAGTCATTCTGTTTCTCATCTCTGAAACTTTTTTTTTTATTCATGTAAAAACTATATGTTTGGAGAATATATCTTCTTAAGTATATGTTATGTGAAAGTTCTGTACTTATGTGGATGAAAGAAAAGTGTGGGTGGCTTCTGCCTTCAAGTGAAATGAGGACGAGACATGAACCTAAGCAAACAGGACTCAGCTTGGACTGTGATGGCCACAATAGGGAGAACAAAGGTGGAATGACAGGGCCTCTCCGAAGGGCGAGGGATGATGTGCAAGGCAGCCTGAGCAGAGTACCAGCCGAGGAAGCAGGGCCAGACCTCGCTTTCATTCCCGTCACGGTAAATGTGCAAGTACTAGGGTTGCAAGAGACACCAGAGGACTCACAACAAAGATGATGGACCCAGTATGATCATTGTTAGTATTTCATATGTAGATTTATCTTTGCTTCCTTCTTTTGACATCATTTTATTCATCATAGACAGTTGCTGATTCTGTTATTAGAAACCAAACCTGACGCCAGCTCATGAAGCAATAGCCTGCAGCACCTGCATTCCATGTGAGCACCAGTTTGAATCCCACTCACTCCACTGCGGATCCGGAAGAGTCAGTATGAGATCCAGTAAAGACCCAAGAACTGGCAACGCCAGTGTCCAAGGGTGCGAGAAGGTTCTTCCTCCTGCCTTCCACTCTGTGCAGAGGCTCAGCGCTTTCCCTGTTGTTCTCTGTGTCGTCAGGGCAATCCGTTTGCTCAGGCTACTGATTCAAAAAGAAAATTGGTGTTGATGTTTTTACAGAGTGCTAATGCCACCTTTTTGTCTTTCATTTTATTTGAAGGTCAGAGACACACGAGTGAGATCTTCCACTCACTTGTTCACTGCCCCCCATATACCCACAACAGCCAGGGCTGGACAAGGCCAAAGACAGGAGCCCGGAAGTCAATTCTGGTCTCACACAGGGTGCCAGGGACCCAAGTACCTCAGCCATCAGCTGTGGGAGACCCGAGTGCGCATTAGCAATAAACCCCAAAGGGGAAGCCTGTGACTCCCACACCAACGTGAGGTGCAGGCATCCGAAGCAGTGACGGTGCGCCAGATTCAAGCCCAATGATTTTTTTTTTAATTTAAACTTTTTTAAAGATCAAATCTACATGAATGTATTTCAAAGGGCAAACTGCAAAAGACAAGCTTTAAAAGTATACAAAATGATATCAGTCCAATAGTTCTGTCTAGCATGGATGTGTCATTATTGAGCATTTGATACATAGGTAGTGCTACTAAGAAATTAAATGTTTTATTTTTACTAATGAATTTAAGTTGATAAAAAAAAAGATGTACTTATTTATTTGAAAACTAGAAGGCAGAATAAAGAAAATTTCCACCTGCTGACTCACTTCTTGGATAGCCACAACCACGAGGTCAGGCCGAAGCCAGGGTGAGTTCTGTCCAGGCCTTCCACACAGGTGGCAGGTGCCCCATACTCAGTCCATCTTCTGTTGACTTCCCAGGTGCGTCAACAGGACGTTGAATTGGAAGAGTCAGCACTAAAACCGGTTCTCCAACATGTGATGGTATCAGTTAACCTGCCGCTCTATGATGATAATTACACAGCCCCACAATTTATACTTTAAAAGCTAAAGACAATGTCAGTCTTTTATAAAACTGCTTTTCACATTTTATATTGTAATATAACATTATTATCATACCAGACCTGGCGCAATGGCTTAATTAGCCAATCTTCCCCAAGAAAGCTTAAGAATACCATATTGGCAAAGATCAGTGACCTAGTTACTCTACTTTCTAACCAGCTCCCTGTTTATGGCCTAGGAAAGCTGCAACGGATAGCCTAAAGCCTTGAGACCTGCACCCATGCAGGAGACCAGAACAGACCCTGGGTTGCTAGGTTCATATCAGCTCAGCTCTGGCCATTGCAGCCATTTAAAGAATGAACCAGCAGATAAAATCTCTTTCTCTTTGTTTCTCCTCTCTGTAAATCTGCCTTTCCAACCATATATATGTGTGTGTGTATGTATGTATATTATCATACTCCAGTGCTTAAGTACATTTTAGTTTTTAAATGTAATTACTGGAAAATTTTAAGTTGTGTGGTTTTCAATATAGTTACATTAGACAGCAGTGCTACAGATTATTCTTAAAGGACCACAGATATATTTAAAGTAATTTTAGAGCAGACTGAAAGAATCCATATGAAATTCATGATGTCAGTGACTTCTGGTCATACAGGGAAGAAAGGAAGCAGATGCTGTGCCACCTGCACTAGCTGGAGCTGTGGCTGCTCCACCTCTGACCCTGTTCCCTGCTAACGCACCCGGGAAAGCAGCAGGATATGTCCCCAAATTCCTGAGCCCTGCCACCCATGTGAAAGACCCGCTGGATACTAGGCTCCTGGCTTTGTTCTGGCCCATTCCCAACCATTGCAGACATTGGAAGAGTGAACCAGCTAATAGGAAATCTCTCTGCATATATTTCTATAACCCTCTTTCCAATAAAAAGCGGATTATTATTTTTTAAAAAAAGAATTTGGGGCCCAGTGTGATGGCTCAAAGGCTAAAATCATCACCTTGCAAATCACCGTGATCCCTCATGGGTGTCACTTCATGTCCCAGCTCTTCCTCTTCCCCTTCCAACTCCCTGCTTATAGCCTGGAAAAGCAGTAGAGGACAGCCCAAGCCCTTGGGATCCTGCACCCATGTAGGAGACCCAGAAGCAGCTCTGGCTCCTGGCTTCAGATTGGCTCCATTCTTGCCTTATGGCAATTTTGGGAGTGAACCAGCAGATGGAAGATTTTTTTTTCTCTGTCTCTCCTTCTGTTCTTAAATCTGATTCACTTTTCCAATAAAAATAAATAAATCTTCAAAAAATAATTTGGAAAATTAAGGAAATTGGAATAAAAGAGAATTCTACTTCTGTGGTTTTGTTTCCTTTTTTCAAAATTGGCAAGAAAAAGGGATAGATGAAACAAATACGGCAAAACCTATAGCCTGGATAGACAGTCATTCACCTGTTTTAGACAGGTCTGGTTTTTTTTATTATTATTGATTACATTGCATTATGTGACACTGTCTCATAGGCTCTGGGATTCCCCCCACCCATACTGATGGTCCTTGGTGAGGATCTGGGAGTCCCCTCGGTTGGGATACAAGCCTCCCCCTGTCCACCTGCTCCACTCTCGGGTCCCCCCTACTTTGTACATATGACCTCCTGTTAAGGGGTTGTCAGGATCGCCCTTGATTCCACCTGTATATCTTTGTAGTTTTACTATTGTCTAATGCTGATTCAAGTCTGTTGTCTATGAATTACCTGTTATGTTCCTGATAGGTTATACTTCCCATCTTCCTCACACATTCTAAGGAGATGGAAGATTTCCCTGCTCTCCCTCCCCATTTTCGAGTAGCATAGGGTATTAAAAGTATATCAGGTCTGTTTTTTAAATAATGAAACAATTCCAATGATGAAGCAAAGCTACTACAATTGACACTTCCAGGTCAGGAGTACATGCGGATTTGTATCCTTTTATGAGAATTTGGTTTCCTTTCATTTTTCTGATTTTTTGGGAGGTAGGGAGATTTTCCTCCATTAAGAGTTCTCAGAATTAGCTCGGAAAAGGGAAGAGTAATTCTTGTTTAAAACACCCCATCCTTTTTCTTAGCCAGACAATCTCAGTCTTCCCTTCTGGGCTCAGTACAGGGCTCCGCTCTTCCTGAAGGCAGCGTTCTCTGCATGGTGAGGCATCCCCCGGAGGTTCGTGTGGCATGTGGGAGGCAGCCATCAACACTGCACTGAAGGAACCTGTTTACTTCCCTGCAGCTGAAAGGACCTGATTCACCTTTGTGTTTGCAGGACGTCCACACCAGCGGGCACATCCAGGATGGTAGCTTTGTCTGCATGGCACGACACATCACAGTTCATAAAATACCCGATTTGTCTGATTATTCCCTTCCATCTGTGTCCAAGCCCACCCCCTTCTTCCATAAGCAACCACTTTCATGCCTCTAACTGTGTCTTCGTCTCTGCATATTCTTGCAAAATTGTTTCTGTTTCATATGCAGAATTTTTCATGCCTATAATAACCAACATTATCAATGTCATTTTACCTCATTCTGTATCACACTTTTTTTTGCCAGATACTATCCTTAAAATAAAAAAGATATGGCTTATAACTCTAACAAGGCATATGTCAACAGTTGCAGGGGAGAACAGTTTTAGGAGGGGTGTGCAGAGAAATCTTCAAAGAGTTACCAAAGAGCAGGAGAGATGGGAAGAAAAACCTTCCATTTGCTGGTTCACTCCCCAAATGGCTGCACAGCCACAGCTGGGCCAGCTAAATCAGGAGCCAGGGGCCAGGGGATTCTTCTAGGTCTCCCACGCGGGTGCAGGGACCCAAAGATTTGAACCATCTTCCACTGCTTTCCCAGGCCATCAGCAGGCAGCTGGGTCAGAAATGGAGAAACTGAAACACAAACCCATATGGGATGCCGGCACAACAGGCCGGAGCTCAGCCCACTACAGCACAGCACCAACCCGGGCACTATCACTTTAACATCTATAATCTATATGGATACTGAAATTATTATTTCAGAATGCTTTATAATACTTTGTTCATAGGTACATCAACCACATTTAACCTCTCCACATTCTCAAACATGAAGCCAACCTCCAAGTCTCTGCCACAACAAATAAAACGGTATTTGCTTATGACTCTGCGACAGCTTCTTTGCTATTGAAATGCAGTAATAAAATTGTGAGCTCACAGAAGCTGCATGTACTTCATTTAACTAAATATCACCAGACTCCCATGGTTTCCTTAATTTTCTTTTTCCTGTTTGCCCATGATTTCGGTCATTAAATCATGTAAATCTTGCCAGTATTTTGGGCTTCCCTTTCTGTAAATGTCTACTTACATTCTTTGACTGTGTTTCTAGTGGACTCTTTGATCTGTCGCCTCTGTTCCATTCTTATAACGTCACAGTCTCCTTTAAATTATAACTTTGTAATATGTTTTAACATCTGGTTTGGGATATTTCCCTGTGTATTCCTTTTAAGATTAACTTCATATTCATAAGCATTTATTCCTACATATACATTTTATTTTTAATAAAATTTTTCTAAAGATTTTGTTTTTATTGGAAAGGCAGATCAGAGGGAGAGAAAAGAGAGAAAGAGACAGAGAGAAAGATCTTCCATCCACTGGTCCACTCAACAAATGGTCGTAAGGCAGGAACGAAATCAATCCGAAGCCAGGAGCCAAAAGATTCTTCCGGGTCTCCTATGTGGGCAAAGGGTCCAAAGGCTTTGGGCCATTCTCCACTGCCTTTCCAGGCCACAAGTAGGGAGCTGAATGGGAAGTGGAGAAGTCAGGACATGAACTGGCACCCATATGGGATCCTGGTGTTTGCAAGATGATGATTTTAACCTTTGAACTGTTGTATTTGCCCTAATAAAATTTTATAATCCATAGGGAGATAGACTCTGTCAAAGGCTTTTTCTATTTTAAGACAATTGTATAACTTTTTCCCTTTAGGTTACTTTGTGATGAATTCTACTGAAATATTTTTTACGAGAAGTCTACTTTGCACTTCTGGAATAAATCTTACTAGAGCCTACTACACTATTAAGTGTACACTATTATACTATGTTAGCTAATATTTTGTCTCAGTAGAATACACACCATGTTTAAGGTCTGAAGACTTCATATTATTAAGATGATAATTTTCTCCAAATTGATCTGAGGGTACAACACAATCCTATTCAAAAACTTAGGAACAATATTTTTTTAAATTGATTATCTGATTGTTAAGCTTATTTGTAAATAAGAAGAGCCTAAAATAGCCAAGGCAACATTAAAGCAGTTGCAGGATTTTCCCAGCAGAAGTCCTACACCAGTGAATTTTGCTGTCAGACCAGCTCCAATGATCCAGCAGTGAGCTGCTCCACCATGGGCTCAGTCTTCAAATCTGGTCCTGTAGAGCAGGATCCAGGCTCATTCTAGTCATCCCAGTGCCAGGCCAGTCCCTATAGACCCAGAGTCCAGACCTGATCCTATGGACTCATGCTCCAGGCATGTCCCAGTGGCCCTAAGATCCAACCCTACCCCCTGTGGGCTCAGGCACTAGTCCCCCAGACAACAGACAGAAAATCAGCCCACTCAACTGCAGCAGGAAGTCTGCTTGCAGATTCTGCTAAGCAACCACTCAGAATGTGTATATGGTCTGACTGGTAAAGGACTTCACCTGCTGAAGCCAGTGTGTTTCTGTAATTGCACAGACAGGAATACAAGATTGTACAGATCACAAATAATGAGTGAAACACGATGCCACTGAAGGAACAAGATAAAGGGACAATAAATGACTGCTAAGCAATGGATATTATCATCCGTCTGACAAATCACTCAGAAGAACCATCTTAAGGTTCAATGAGCTGCACAGAGGCAACTAATAAGACCAAGTAAGCAGCACATGAAGAAAATGAGAAGCTATACAAAGAGTTAGAAATCATTAAAAGGAACCAAATCCTGAAGCTAAACAACACAATCCTACAACCCGAGTGCCAGTTTGAGTCCTGGCTGCTCTGCTTCCAGTCCTGCTAATGTATGTGGCTGAAGTACTACTTTTCTTTTACGCGCAAGGGAGACCCAGACGTAATCCCTGGCTCCTGGCTTCTTTCTGAGTCAGACCTGGCTGTGACAATCATTTAGGGAGTGACCCAATGGATGAAAGACCTCTCTCTCTCTCTCTCTCTCTCTCTCTCTCTCTCTCTCTCTCTGTATGTGTGTGTGTATCTTTCTCTCTCTCTCTCTTTCCTCACCATTCAACTAAAGAAATTTAAAAGAAAGCACAGAGGTGTATAATTATAGATTTCAAATACAAATAAACTTAATAAAGACAGAAAATTTCCAAACTTTTCTTGAAAAGAAAATGAGCATCTAGATTCATGAAGCCCAGAAAAACCCAAATAAAGCAAACATATAAAGATCTTCATTAAGTCACATTATAATCAAATTCTCAAAAGTCAAAGATAAAGTTTTGAAACTAAAAGAATATAGTAAGATTAAAGTTTCCAGAAAGAATAAAGATCAGAGAGCTATAAATGACATAGGGAATAGAAATGTAATTGAACAGATAAATAAAATTAAGATTTCATTTTCAAAAAGATAAATAAGCCTTTACTTATACTTAAAAGAGAGAGAGAGAGAGAGAGAGAGAGAGAGAGAGAGAGAGAGAGAGAGAAATTGCAGTAGAATGGATTAAGACACTATTTTGTTAACTTGCATCCCAAGTCGCAGTCCCCAGCATCCAGTCCTCCTTGCTTTCAACACAGCTTCCTGTTAATGTTCCTGGGAGGCAACAGATGATGGACCAAGTGCTTGTTTCCCAGTCGCCCACATGGGAGATCCTGATTTTGGGCTGGCCTAGCCCCATTTCTCTCTCACTCTCTCTTTCTCTCTCCCCCTCCTCCCTCCCATTTTACCTTTCAAATACATACACCTCGGGCCCTGTGGCATGGCCTAGCGGCTAAAGTCCTCGCCTTGAAAGCCCCGGGATCCCATATGGGCGCCGGTTCTAATCCCGGCAGCTCCACTTCCCATCCAGCTCCCTGCTTGTGGCCTGGGAAAGCAGTCGAGGACGGCCCAAGGCTTTGGGACCCTGCACCCGCGTGGGAGACCTGGAAGAGGTTCCAGGTTCCTGGCTTTGGATCGGTGCGCACTGGCCCGTAGTGGCTCACTTGGGGAGTGAATCATCGGATGGAAGATCTTCCTCTCTGTCTTTCCTCCTCTGTGTATATCTGGCTGTAATAAAAATGAATAAATCTTTAAAAAAAACCCAAATATATAAACCTCAAAAAACCAAAAGAAAAAAGAAAATTGAGAAAAGACTCCAGTGAACTAAACTGTAATTGAAAAAGGAAGCATTGCAACAGATACCACAGACATAAAGTATCAGAAGAGAATGTGTTTGAACAATTGTATGCCAAAACATAGATAACCTAGCAGAAATAAATTTCCAGAAACATGCAATATTCCCAGGCTAAGTCATGAAAGAAATTGAAAATATAAGCAGATATGTAACTAGGGAGAATATTGAATTAGCGACTAAAAACCTTCAAAGGAATGCTCAGGGCGTATGACAATGACTTCATTGGCGAAGTTTACAAGATATCTGAAAAACCAATAATTGGAAATATTTCTCAAATTCTCCCAAAAATGAAGTTAAAGGCATCTTTCGAAACTCATCTTACAAAAACCAGTATTTCCATGATACCAAAGCTACATAAAGATACTGTTAAAAGAGAGAGAAAGGTAGTTGCAGGGCAGTCTGCTAGATAAACATGCATGGACAAGTCCTCAAACATACAAGCACATCAAGCTCAATGTTTCTGCCTGGGTTGCAAAGATGGGTCAATGTGTAAAATGAGTCAATGCAAAGTATCACATACCCAAATAAGGGATAAAATAATATGATCAACTCAATATATGTACAAAATCATTTGACAGCATTTATAATCCTTCCATGAATGAAACCACAAGTTAGATACTGTATCTCAGTCTAATAAAGGCAATATATGATAAACTCACATGTAACACTAAACTAATAGTGAAAAATCTGAAAGTTTTTCCTTTATGATAAGAGATCAGACAAAGCTCCTCACTCTCAACACTTCATTTCAAAATAGTCCTGTGAGTCCTGACCAGAGCGATTAGCAAGGAGAAGAAATAGCAAGAAGAAAGGGGGAAGCAAAATTGTCTTTATTTGAAGATAACATGAAATTACAGATAGTAAGCCTTGAACACTCCACCAAAAAATATTAGAATATATCAACTAAGTCAAGCTTACAAAATAAAAGTTAATGTACAAAACCATTTGTTCCCATATACTATCAATGACCTATCCAAAAAAATAAATAGCCCTACTGACAATAGCATCAAAGAATAAACTAAAATAATTTAAGAATTAATTTAACCCAAAGACATGAAAGATCTGTACACAAGAGATAAATGGAAGGATACCCATGATCAGTAATAACAAGAATTAATATTATTAAAAGATTATACTGGAGTTTTGTGGACCACCAGGTTGCTACCTGCAACACCAGCATCCAATATGAGTGCTGGTCCCAATTAAACCTGCTTCTTATCCATCCAGCCTTCCTGCTAATGTGCCTGGGATGGCAGCAGAAAGTAATCTAGGTGCTTCAGCCCTTGACACCCAGTAGATAATGACTCAAGTACTTATCCACATGAGAGACCCAGATGCAGTTTCACTTCACAATGGGATAAAAAAAAATCACATTGCACATATTAAGTGTACAATTTTGTTAATGATATCTAACTAGAGTTGAAATCAAACGTTGGGAATGCCTTTTACCCACCCCCGCCAAAACAGATGAGTCGTTGAGCCTGTGCAAAAATAAAATGGTAAGAATTCCACAAGACAGTACAAGAGAGTATTAGAATATCTTCATTACTGTGGAGTAGACAAAAGTAAATAATAAGTATTTATTTGAAAGAACTAAAGATGGAGAGAAAAAAGAGAGAGGTCTCACAGAAACAGCTCCCCAAAGACCTGCCATAGCCAGGGCCGGTCCAGGCCAAAGCTAGGAACCAGGAGCTCCTTCCAGGGCTGCACATGAGGGAGGGACCCAAGAACTTGGGCTGTTCTCAGCTGCTTTCCCAGGCACATTAGCAGGAGTTGCATCAGAAGTGGAGCAGCCAGGACTTGAACTGGTACCCAAATGGGAAGTTGGCACCACAGACAGGAGTTTAAATGCTTATGACACAACTCTGGCCCCAAGGAGTTTTCGAGTGGGATCCATACACACCAATCATTCAAAAAATGATAGCGTGAACTTCACTGTAAGAACATAACTAAGACAGAACAAAGGTAAACCATAGACTAGGAAAGTAGATTCCCAGTACATACACCTGACAAAGAAGTAGTCCAAACATGTATTTCAAAAGTGTTCCTATGGCAGAGCTGGTGGGGGGATCAAGGGGCTGGTTCCCTCGCCGGACAGCTACTCCCACTGGAGAGCGTGGGCTGGGATGGGGACAGACCAGACTAAGCAAGGCTACAACACCTGTGTGCTGCATGTGGACTAGATCAGGGCCGCAGCATCAGCTGGCAGAAGCTGGCACTGGGGACTAATTCTGTCAAGTCAAATCACAGAACCACCTAAAGAGTGCATAAACTGGGACTGAGAGACCTGGGAGGGAAAAAGTGGGTTCCCCCTTCTTGGGTCACTATTCCCGTGGGAGGGCATGAAAACTAGGACGGGGGCTGGGATGGCTAGATAGAGAGTCACTCAACAACATCTGTGAGGGCTGGATGGTTGAGTTGGTTAGACAGAACTAAGCTTTAATACCCATTGAGAAGTACCAGAGCCAAATGGGATGGGGGACAGACTGGTCTTCTGCTACACATACTGGCAAACCAGGGTAGGGGGCGGGCCTGGTGGGGGTTATTGTGGGTCACCCCGACTAGGCTGCAGCTCCCACTGGTTGATGTAAGGGCCAAGTATGTGCTGGGCAGAACCAGACTGGACTGCAACACCCATTGGTTCCAGTGCAACTCGGGATCGAAAACAGAACCAACACAGCAATTGAAACCACCAGCTGATCGGGGTGATGGACTGTGCCGGGCCCTGTGCTTGCTAGAACATACAAGAAACTAATCTGGGAATACCTCAAAGTATCTTTGGAGATCTCCCCAATCGAACTGCTGGACTCAGAACTCTAACCAAGAAAAGACAGAAGACAGAACAGGTCAACCAACCACCTCAGCTATATGTTGGCAGCGAAATATGGGGCAAACGGAGACTTTATGATGGACCATACCAATCAGTGGACAACCTCATCGAGCGAAACTGGCAGCGATTCTTAACTGGAGAACTATTAAAACCACTTGAGCAAGAATCTCAGAGCATGCCCCACATCCGGGACTTGGGGTGGGTGGGAAAATGGGTAGGGCTTCTCCCTCAATATCCCCCTTTACCTCAGCTACATGATGGAAACAATATGGACATAATAGTATCACCCACTTCCCTATACCCCCTGAACCTTTTTTTAATTTTTTTATTTTTTTTTTGCTTTTGTTCTTTAACCGTAATTAACTATGAAAAGATTGTCAACAACAATACAATAAAATAGATTTAAAAAAAAAAGAAAGTGTTCCTATAAGTCAAATAGGTAAACAAGGGTCTGGCGTTGTGGTGCAGTGGGTTAAGCAAGTACCAGTGACTATGGCATAGCTATGGGCACCAGCTTACATCCTGACTGCTCCACTCTTACCTACCTCCCTCCTAATGCAGCTGGAAAGCAGCAGGAAATGGCTTGCCACCACGTGTCAGACTCCGACAGAGCTCTAGGCTCCTAGCTTCAGTCTGGTAAGCCTTGGTCTAGGGAGTAAATCAGTGAACAGACTATTTCTTTCTCTGGGTCTCTACCTCTCTCTCTATTGCACTGCCTACAGAATAAATGTAGAGGGCCCGGCAGCATGGCCTAGCGGCTGAAGCCCTCGTCTTGAACGCCCCAAAATCCCATATGGGCGCCGGTTCTAATCCCGGCAGCTCCACTTCCCATCCAGCTCCCTGCTTGTGGCCTGGGAAAGCAGTTGAGGACAGCCCAATGCATTGGGACCCTGCACCACGTGGGAGAACCGGAAGAGGTTCCAGGTTCCCGGCTTTGGATCGGTGCGCACTGGCCCGTAGTGGCTCACTTGAGTGAATCATCGGACAGAATATCTTCCTCACTGTCTCTCCTCCTCTCTGTATATCTGACTTTGTAATAACAATAAAAATCAGTCTTTAAAAAAATAAGAATAAATGTAGAAAGAATGGGAGAGAAAGGAAGGCAGGCAGGAAGGAGATCAAAGGAAAGGAAGAAGAGAGAGAGGGAGGGAAAGGAAAGAAGGAAGGAAGAAAGGTGGGAGAGAGGGAAGCAGGGATGAAAAGGGGAAAAGGAAGGAAAGAGAAAGACATGGACAAAACAATTTGTATGCATACAGAAGTTTGAACAAGGACCTCACAAAAGAGAATATCTAAATGGTTGGTGAATATACAAGAAATGTTCAACAATATTGGTCATCATTAGTCATTAGAGAAATACAGATTAAAATCACAATTAGACATGGTTACAACTCTACCAAGAAGACTAACTCTACAAGGATTGACAATGCCAAGTGATATAACATGGAACAACTGAAATAAGTTCATGTAGTAAAAGTTCGATGTGGCAGAACCACTTCAGAAAACTCTAAGCCTGTGACAGAACCAGTACATTTAGCAATGCACAGCTCTAAAAATTGGATGCTTATAAAATATAGATACAAAAATACTCATATGCATAGCTACATTTTTCTTTAAAATCTGTAACTGAAAATAACCCATACATGTATTAAAGTAGAAAGAACGAATAGCAATGTCTCTATGTGACACAACACTACACAGCAATAAAGAAACCACTGCTACATGCAACAACATATGTCCATCTAACAGACATAAACCATCGAACACAAGAAGCCAGAACAGCTGAATACTACAGGATTCCATTTCTGTAGGGCACCTCTGGATGCTGCAACTGTTATGGATATATACATACAAGAAAATGTACCAAGCTGTACACTTAACATGGTATACTTCGATTGTCACACTTCAATAAGAACGTAAAAACAAAATAAAACCTTTATTTAGGATCCTTGTTCATAGATAAAATGGGCTATGAAGTTCTCTCCTTGGATTATCTTGCCTGTTTTTGAATCAGGATTTCACAGACCTTAGAACAGGAGATGGGCAACCGGCACCCTGCAGGGATGTTTTGAATGGTAGATGAACCTCACCACATCATGGTGAGGAGTGATTAAACAATCCATATGAACATGTTAAACAACCCACTACCAAGGTATTGAGGATTGTGCCTTTCGGACATGCTCTTCTGTCTGTCTGCAGCCATCTGTGCCAACCATTCCTCACTGGAAAGTATTTCACTTGGACTTCAACAAAAACAACCTGAATCTCCCGAATCAATTTTGTTTGGAAAAAGAGAGTGAAAGAGAGAAGACTTTGTGTATGAGAGCATCAAGTACAGATAACAGAAGTTAGCAAAGACATGCGGAAAGTTCTGAACGTGGTTTGGATAAAAATCAATGAGTACTTACTTGTGTTTGACTCTTAGTGTAAAAGGGAATATTAAATATGCTACGTTCCATTTCAACTCTCTTTAATTGAGGGCACATTCGCTGCTCTCCAACTTGTCTTTAATATAAAAAAATAATTTTAAAACTCTATTGAATACTAAAGTGGTGATACAGATTATTTCATTCAATAATTGCACTATACTCTTCTAAGTGCTAAAAATAACAAAATGTGACGTTTAAATATAATTGTACTGAATGAACAGATTGCCACATTTTTGTAAATATGGCTACTACCAATGTGACAATTGAGTGGCAAAATTCTAGGGAAATGTTAAAAAAATTGGCAAAGTGGTAGTGACAGGTATTTTCACATCACATTTACTCACAAAACCACCACAATGAGCTACCATAATAAGGAGGATCTTATTTAATTATAAAGAAACAAGTCAGAGATTAATATGTGAACAATCACATGGCTGGAGATTCTCATCCCAGGATTGAATCAGAACTTGCATCCAAGACTCTCATCTTCCAGGAACCCCTTCTTTCTGCTTATACCAGAAGCTGCCACTGTATTTGAAAATGAAATGGTGAACATGGAAAAGCCTGACAAAGCCATCACAGCCCTCAAACATTAGTTGTCGGAGGCACATTTGGATGTCGTCTGAACATCTTGTGGTTTCGAGGAAGAGCAAAGTCCAGGCCTGTTACATGCCATAAATCTTCCAAAAGACAGAAACCTTCTTCCTCATTTCTTCATTTATCTGACTTGTCAGGCATAATGAAAACATAACAGCTTACAAATAAGCAATGGTTTCTCTTTTTTAAAGCTTAATGAAGTGATAATCATAAGACTATTAAAAATTAAAGAATGATGAAAGTAAAGTGTTTTTGTTGGGGAAAAACCACAGGTAAATGTAAACCAAAGAGAGAGAGACAGGGGGAAAAGAATGGCAATCTAATTTAAGTCCCATGTAACAATAAATCACCAAGTGAATGAGTTACAGAGATTTCCTGGCAAGGCAGCTCCATTAGGCCTTTCTGGTTCATTTGTGCCAACACTGCACAAGTGTGGTTGGTCCAGAGCGGGCCGAGCTCATGGCTGGAGAATCATGTGGGTGCAGTCAGGATACGGCCCTAGGGAAAACACAGAAGGGAAGCCGAGAACGGTGACATGGGAACTCAAACCTGGGAACTCCTAGACTGATCAGCACACAAATCATTTAGCAATCATTATCATAATTACCACTAAATTATTGTTGTGCTGAGGGAGGTGGGTAGGAAGAGGCAGATTTTGCCCTCTAGTTTCACCAAAGGTTCCAAAACGACTATTTCAATTTTCACAATAAATAATTTCCTTTCCCACGATTGTCTCAGAGAAGTCAAGCCTTCCCTTGTGACTTTTAACTCTAGTTCTCTAATCAAGATTTTTCAGTGGCCTTGGGCAAGACATTGGAATGCTCAGTGCCTGAATTTATCCAGTTGCTCAATAGCAATAATGATACCTACTCTCTTTGGGTGGTAGGACTGATTGCTTAGAGATTGCTAAATACTTTGAAAAAGAAATACCTTGTGGGGAGAGAAAAGATGCCATCTTACAGCAAGATGCAGTGTAGGCACCATCTTCTCATTGCCTCTCCATTTATTCTAAATTCCCCCTTAGCTCTTCTAAGTCATCCAACCTCTTCCAACCTCAAGGTCTGTCGCCAACTGAATCCTGAGCGTGTTTTCTTCAACCTGTCTGTTCACCTGACTAACTCCTATACATCCTCACAGCTCAGCATACATGCCCCTACCCTGAGAAGCCTCACAAGGGCAGAGATGGTCTCTGTCTTGGGCACCACTATAATCAGAAAGACCTTCTTCTGTCTCCTTGCTGTTCGTCTTTTCAATCTGCAAGTACTAACAAAACCAGCACATGCCAGCAGATAAATCAGAGAGCATCACTAAACGCAGGGGTTGTGTAACAATCCCCCCACAGCAGAAATCTTTAGCAAAATAAGACTAATATAAGAAACCCGTCTGGTTGGACCATTTGTGATGTCACACAATTGAAAGGGCAGAGGTCTACTTTTACACTGAAATCTACTGTAAAATTTAAAACTCTGAATACATTGGCCAGTGTTACAGTGCTGCAAATTAAGCACCAGCTGAGATGCCAGCATCACATACAGGCACCGATTTGTGTCCTGGCTACTCCACTTCAGATCCATTTCCCTGCTGATGCACCTGAGGAAGCAGTGGAAGACAGCCAAGGGCTTGGGCCCTGCATACACCTGCAGGCCTGGAGGAAGTTTCTGGTGTCTGGCTTTGGCCTTAGCCCTGATCCAGCCAGCGCAGCCATTTGGGGAGTGAATCAGCAGGTGGCACTCTCTCTCTCTCTCTCTCTTTCTCGTGTGTGTGTGTGTGTGTGTGTGTGTGTGTGTGTCCACCTTTCAAATTAGTAAATAAATCTTTAAAAAAAAAAAACTCACGCCAAAAGTAACTTGTACTCAATTTGGAATGAGACTCAATCCGTATATTCAAAATACAGCTGACTTGGTGTTGGAACAGTTTATCTTGGGCTTAATACACTATGTCTTTATTTTTCATTATAAAAATATCTATTAGTAATACTATGACTTGAAATGTTATTGGAATAAGAAATTTCAAAAATTTATTATATGTAGTAAGTTAATATGTAAATAACACAAAATCTAATATATGAACTGTACTCCCATATCTGACATTTGAAAAGACACTGCATACTGGCAAACCAGAGTAGAGGACGGGTCTAGTAGGGGATATTGTGGGTCGCTCTGACTAGGCTGCAGCTCCCACTGGTTTATGCGAGGGCCGAGTATGTGCTGGGCAGAACCAGGCTGGACTGCAACACCCATGGGTTCCAGTGGAAATTGGGGCTGAAAACAGAACCAACCCAGCAATTGCAACCACCAGCTGATCATGGTGATAGACTGTGCCGGGCCCTGTACTTGCTAGTACATACAAGAATCTGGTCTGGGAACACCTCAGATAAAGTTTCTTTGGGGATCTCCCCAACAGAAATGCCGGACTCACAACCCTAACCATGAAAAGACAGAGACAGAACAAGCCAATCAACCACCTCAGCTATATGTTGGCAGTGAAATACTGGGCAAACGAAGACTCTATGATGGACTATGTCATTCAGTGGATTCTTCAACGACCTCATCGTGTTTGGAGTGGCGAGACTGGCAGCGATTCATAACTGGTGAACTAACAAAACCACTTGAGCAAGAATCTCGGAGCATGTCCTACATCCGGGACCTGGGGTGGGTGGGAAACTGGGTGGGGCTTCTCCCTCAATATCCCCCTTACCCCAGATACATGAAGGAAACAATATGGAAATAATAGTCTTACCTACTTTCCTATACCCCTTGAACTTTTTTTACCCTAATTAACTATGTAAAGATTGTCAAAAATATAATAAAAAATTGAAAAATAAAGAAAAGACATTGCATTTTATCCTTGGATGGGCATAAATTTGTAGATTCAAAATAAATATCAAGCTTTTGCTCAGTCTGTATACATCTGTCTCTCCTTCCCTCATGCGTTGTGTAGTGTGGAGTCCTTTATTACAGCCCTTATCATGCTCCCTCAACCTCCCCAAGAAAATAAGAAGTACTCAGAAAGTACCTCGCCAACATCACAGGAAACTCGGGATGTAAGACGACGCTGGCCTGACTTTGTCCTATCTCATACGTCACTACTCATTCCTCCTCTTGTCACTCTGTTGCCTATCCATAAAATAATAATCCTTTTTCAAAGTTCACATTTTACAAGGGGCTTCATTCATGTGAAAACAACTCGACTTGTAGCCCCAGAAAGTAGGTGACAAACTTCACCATTAAAATAAAAATTTTTCTACAAAAACCAATTGATATGGTTGTGCTATCGAATTATGCACAACTTTTGCTGGAATTCAACAGTGGCATATAAAGAATGTGAGAGTGTGTGTGTAAACACACATCCATAGTTATAGCCAAATGAAATCACATCAATATTAAAGCTTATTTGTGGTAAAATTATAAGATGATCATTCTATTATGATATTAAAACTGAATTAGAGCTCTGCAAAAAATTTTGCAAAGGATCACACGCTAGAATTCTTTTCAGTTCTAAAATGTAGAGTTTATGAATGACATCAATCATAATTCAGGAACAAAAGTGATCTATCCAATTCCTCTAAGAACCATGAATTAAGGTAAGAATTTACACAGCACAAATGTGCAGGCTATTTTTGCACTGTGTGGAGCACAGTCAGACACGTCTGTTTTAAAGGACAAAGTCATAGCCATCACTCATCAGACAGTAAGGTGGAGAAATGAGTAGAGGACACACTGACCATGGCATCATACGGATCAAATTACATCCTTATATCCCTCAGACCTAACAGTCAACAAGTTCCAGCAAGATCAGCACCAACAACATCCTAGCTATATAGGATACCTGGTGTCTCCCTAATCCTAGAACCAGCTCAAACCAGAAGTGGGAGAAAGGCTGTATAGACAATGGTACAGCCTCAGCACGGTATCACAGGAGGTGGAGACCAGTGAGCCAGGAGCTGGGGCTATGGACACCATGGTAGAAATCTAACATAAGAACCCAGACCTAGAACTTGCTGGAGGGAGTGGCACAACTGACTGCAAACAAAAGCCGTGTACCAACTGCAATAAGTAAAATCGAACCGTAGACCTGTGAGTCACAGAGCTTAGAAACCTGATAACCAAAAGTACATTGGCCAAGAGCAAAAGAAGAGACAAACGCATGATGAATATTACTGAAGACTCTCCTGCAAAGCAGCAAAACACTTTGCCAACCTCAGAGTTCACTGAGGAAGACATCGAGAAAATGGGGAATACAGAACTCAAAACACTTGTTATAAAACTTCTTATCAACAAAAAGAAGCACATAAAGCAGGCATTCAGGGAATTTAAGGAATATGTCACACTGAAAATGAATCAAATGAAAACTGATATATCACAAATGAAGAATACAGTGGAGCAAATAAAAGTACACTGAAGAGTCTCCAAATATAATGAAGGAGGCAGAAGAAGGAATCTCAAAATTAGAAAATATTTCCTGTCACTGGGGGAAACAAACAAAAAGCTGGAAGTAGAGCTAGATAATCAGGCTAAAAAATTATTTAAGAATTGAAAGACACTATTAACAAGGCCAAATATAAGAGTCATGGGAGTCCCAGAAGAGCTGGATAATCAGGCTAAAAAAAGTATTCAAGAATTGAAAGAAACTATTAACAAGGCCAAATATAAGAGTATGGGAGTCCCAGAAGGTGCAGAAAGAAAAACTGAGATTAAAGGAGTATTCAACGAAGTTATAAAAGAAAACTTCCCTAATCTAGAGAAAGAATTGGGAAACAACATTTAGGAAGGGAACAGAACTCCCAAAAGGCTTGACCAAAAGTGATCTTCAACACGACACATGATAATCAAACTCTCTTCAGCTGAACATAAGAAAAAGATTCTGAAATGTGCACGTGAAAAAAAAAATCAACTGACATAAAGGAATGCCAGTTAAACTCACAGGAGATCTCTCACAGGAAACTCTAGAGGCCAGAAGAGAACGCAGCGACATATTCCAGATTTTAAAAGAAAAAAGTTGTCGCCCAGGTAACATACTCAGCAAAACTTCCTTCGTCTTTGAAAATGAAATAAAATTCTTCCACAGTCAAGAAAAGTTACAAGAATATGCCTCTTCCAAATCTACCCTACAAATGATTCTTAAAGATGTTCTCTTGACGAAGAGGAATAGCACCCACCAAAACCCGGCAAATGCAAAGAACATCTCAGTAAAATAACAACAGAAAACTAAATCAATGAATAACCTACTGCTAAAATGACAGGACCAAATTACCACCCATTCGTATTTACCGTGAATGTAAAATGGCTTAAACTCATCAATCAAACATCATAAATTAGTAGACTGGATTAAAAACACAAAACCCATCTATTTGTTGCCTACAGGAGACACATCTTACCAACAAAGATCAGTGAAAACTATATCTCACGGATTTTGATTTTTTTGTTAGTTTTACCTCTTCAAAATACGTTCTTCTGATTAAACTCTTCAGTGACTCATAGATCATACAGTAACATCATTTTCTTAAAGAAGGTTCTTGATTTTCTTTTACATTTCTTCAGCGACACATTAGTCATACAGTAGCATGTTATTTAACTTCATGGTGTTGTTAATTTCTTTTTTCTTCCTGTTGTTGATTTTGTTTTGTGGCTTTTCATTTAAGGGATGTACAGTAACTGTGTAATGGAGACTATCATATCCAGATGTGAGGATACAATGCAGTATGCATCTCTACTTCCAGACAAAAATGGACTTACAATGAAACTATTTACTATATCTTGACAATAGGGTGCTGGACTCTCTCCCATTGTCCATGCCCGCAATGATGGACATATGACTGTGTATGGAGAACTATATTAGAGTAATTATATAGGGGAACTCAGTGAAGGGGGGAGGCAATTGGGGAGGGGATAAGGGAAATCCCCGGGCCTATGGAACTGTATCGTAAGATGATAATCATAAAAAGAATGAAATTTTAAAATAAGTAAACTAATAAATAAACTTTTTAAAAAAATAAACATCAGGGAATTGACCAATTCTATTTCAAAAAAAATAATACTAGCATGAAAAAATTATTATGATTTAAAATATATTATATTTATGAATAATAATACAATTACATATACAATTATATACATTATATATCTATACAGATATATTTGAAAGGGAGAATGAGAGAGAGAGAGAGAGAGAGAGAGAGAAATCTTCCACCCACAGGTCCACTAGCAAATGACCACCATAACCAATGATTGGGACTGAATTAGAGGTGGAGAAATTTCTACAACCATACAGTAAAAGAAAACAATTTTATCAGTTTTTTAAAGGTTTATTTTATTGGAAAATCAGGTATATAGAGAGGAGGAGAGACAGAGAGGAAGATCTTCCATCCGATGATTCATTCCCTAAGTGGCAGCCAACAGCCAGAGCTGAGCCAATCCGAAGCCAGAAGCCTCTTCTGAGTTTCCCAACGGGGTGCAGGATCCCGAGGCTTTGGGACGTCTTTGACTGCTTTCCCAGGCCACAAGCAGGGAGTTAGATGGGAAGCAGGGCTGCCAGGATTAGAACCAGTGCCCATACGGAATCCTGGTGTGTGCAAGGCGAGGACCTTAGTCACTAGGCTACCGCACCAGGCCCTCTATAAGTTTTTTTTTTTTTTTTAAGAGAGAGATTATTTACTTCACTTGAAAGGCAGAGTGACAGATAAAGAGGAAGAGAGAGAGAGAGAGTGAGCGCGCTTCCATCAATAGCAGGCGCCGGGGCTGGGGCTAGGGCTGGGCCAAGCCACAGCCTGAAGTCCCAGAACATTATCTGTGTCTCTCACTTTGGTTCCAGCCACTCAAGTACTTGAGCCCTTATCTATCTCTTCCAGGGGCACTAGCAGAGAGATGGGTCAGAAATGCAGCTGCCAAGACTAAAACCAGCACTGCAATACAGCACCTGCACCACAGGTGACAAGTTTGTCCACTGCACCAAAGCAGGGACCGCCTGCATTCAACTGAAAGTCTAAAACAGTTATTGATGGAGAAACGCATACACACATAGTTTGCATTTAATGCGGAATGTATGACTTAACATTCATAAATTTACTATGAAACTAACTTCATGACATGAATCATGCTTCTTTGTTAATTTACTTCAAGATCTAACTAGTCATGAATGTCCTGCTCTGGTGATTTAGTAAAATGTTTTTTATGACACTTTTTAATGCAAAATAATGTCTGGAAGTTATTAACAATAAAATGTTTTAACCATATCAGTTTTGTCAATGTGTTGTATTAGAATGATTCCTTTAAAAGCCATTTGAGCATTTAAGGTGGGCCCAGTGTGGTAGCCTAGCAGCTTCCGTTCTGGCCTTGAACACCCCAGGATCCCATATGGGCCCCAGTTCTAATCCTGGCAGCCCCACTTCCCATCCAGCTCCCTGCTTGTGGCCTGGGAGAGCAGTCAAGGACGGCCCAAAGCCTTGGGACCCTGCACCCGCATGGGAGACCCAGACAAGCTCCTGGTTCCTGGCTTTGGATCGGCGCAGCACTAGCTGTTGCAGCCACTTACAGCCACTTGCAGCCACTTGGGGAATGAATCATTGAAAGGAAGATCTTCCTGTCTGTCTCTCCTCCTCTCTGTATATCTGACTTTGCAATAAAAAAAATAAAATAAATCTTTAAAAAAAAACATTCAAGGTGAATACGTACATCAAACATTTAAAGCCTGTGGTTGTGGCACAACACATTAACTTGCCATTTGAGACACCTGCAGCCAATACTGGAGTGCCCGTTCGAGTTCATGGCTACTCCATCACTGGTCCAGCTCACTGATAATGTAGTACCTCCCATGTGGCAGACCCTGGCAAAGTCTCAGCCTGGCAAAGTCCCACCTGCCTATTGAGGTCATTTAGGAAGTGAACCAGAGCATGGGAGGTTCTCTCTCTCTCTCACTTTCAAATAAATAAATATTTTTTTAAAAAATGTTAAATAACATAAATAAAATAATATTAATATAAATAAGATATAGCAAAATGATAACATAAATAAAATAAGTAATATAATTGCCTTTTAATATGTAGCTCTATACATTTGTGAACATTTTAATTCATTAAGGAAACTGTCCACTAACCCTAACCTGATATCCAATTTTCCAAACCATCGTCCTTCCGTTGGCATTTCTGTTGCCAAAGTTGATGATGATGTTATTTTGCAACTGAAGATAGTGTCACCACTGGTAGGCCCAGTTAACTGAATA